>NW_024031715.1:0-14778 GCF_002237135.1 Teleopsis dalmanni | reverse complement strand
GGAGTTTGATTTGAGCGTTCGAAGCTACCGGTTGCAAAATACAGAGTGCGGAATGTAAACATTTGGGCTTGTTTAGAAAAGCAAATTTATTAAACCTTCATAAATTTTATAAATTATTTAAGTGTTAAAAAATTTTCTTAACAAATTTTACAAGTGCAATTTTAGTAAATTTTACATTTTATAATATGAATTCCATTACTATTGTATAAAGCAAAAGTGTGCGCACAAATTTTTGACAAACAAGTTTTGAATAGCGGAGAATATTCTAACAGTGGTAAAAACAACAAAGTGGTTTAATTTTTTTTTTTTTAATTATAACAACAAATCGTTATTAAGTAAACAGCAAAAAATAACAAAGAGATGAGCGAATAATAATGAGATGAGTGATGATGAGATCAAATAGATGAGTGAATAAAGAAATTACAGCAATAAAGTTAGAAATATCACAACAAAGCAAGATAATCCAAGTAACAAAACTAAATCACTAAGCATCTAAAAAATGGAAAATAAATATTATAAGAAGTAGAACATTTTTTAATATAAACAAGAGATAATAGAACACCTTTATTTTCCATTACATAATAAAATTGATGGAACAATAAATAATTATATAAATTCTCAATAAACAATAACGAAATTAAAATTAAAATGCTTATAATATTTAATATAATAAAATTCAATATTTTAATTTAGCTTATATTTTGAATTTTTACACGAAATTTTAAAATCACATTTTAATTTTAGTACATAAATTACAGTATTTACAGTATTTACAGTATTATAGTATTTTGGAATTACAAAATTGTAATTTAATTAATTACAAATATAACTTTGTGTTTGTAACTTTAATCATATGAGTTTGAGTTGAATGTTCGAAGCGACCGGTTGCATAATACAGAGTGCGGAAAGTAAACAAATTTAATAAATTAAATATTGGTAAACAACATTTAAAAACCTATTTAGAAATCTAATAATTTTCGTTTTAAACCGCGTCCATTTAACAATCTAAAAAGATTTTTGTTAAGAAATCGACCACGAAAAATATAATCCCTATTGGAAGAAGCCCTTCATCCAAATCCACCAAATTAATGAATGATACAATGTCTGGCTCAGCAGCAAAACGTACTATCTCAGAGGTGTCACCTAACAAAGGTGACCTACAATCTGTTGGCAGTATGGATGTGTCGAAGCTTTTGCAGGACATATAAAAAACAATGGTGAGCATTCTAGATGAGAAATTGAGGGATATTGCTACTAAATCCGATTTAGAGGCTGTCAACACAAATATAATCAGCCTTAATCGTACGTTCGAAATGCTTTCAGAAGAAAATAAAACTTTAAAAGAAAAAATAATTAAATTGGAACATGAAAAACAAACTGATGCGGCTAATTGACGTCAATAAGGGAAAAAACCTAATTTTCAAAGGCCTAACAGATCAGCTGCCACCCAAAGAAGCTGTCACAAAACTGTGTGAAGAAACTCTTGGCATAAACATTGTAGTCCGTAAAGCTAGATTCATATCACAGCGGGAAAATAAAATCAACGTCTTGGCAGAGATGACGTCAGAAGAATCGATTGGCCTGGTTTTCCAAAACATACACAAACTTGCAAATTCTACGATTAGGATTGAAAAAGACCTGAACAAAGACAGACAACGGCATAGAAAAGCTCTTCTTTTAATAAGGAAAAAAATTCTCTCAATAGATAGTTCGCATAAGGTGCTCGTTCGAGATGATAGAATACGCATTGGAAACAAGTGGTGCAAATGGAGCAAAAATAGAATCCTAAAGTGTGGCAATGAGGAGGCGACTACTACTCTCCAATCTATGTATGGAAACAAACCTGAAAACCTTAATCTTAACTTATTAAGCATCATGAATGAGCTAGATCAAAACAACCATATGGCAAAAAATTAAAGAACGAATACAGCACATTAACAACAACTACAGATGACGCTCCATCAACATCACGGAACACAGCATCTACATACAATCTTTTTAAGCTTCAAATAACATTTTGGAATGTACACGGTATTGCAAATCTTTTTAATGAATCAAAAATTGCTAACTCGCAGATCATACATGTCTATGAAACCTGGTCAACAACACCTTTCAATACTAGCCTTAGTCCTTGGTGCAACTATGATGCGCTGACAGCCCCAGCAACAAGGAAAAAGTCCACTGGTAGAGCTAGTGGTGGTATTGTATCTCTAGTTAAAAAAATTTATCAAAAAGTTGCGAAATAAGCAAAACAAATTTGTGGATTTTTAACATTTATTGTATTAATAATTTTAATTTTATTTTAGGTTCATTGTACATTAAACCACATTATGATATAAATATTGCTTTAGAATTGCTTCAACCATTAATCGATGAAATAATTAAATAATATGCAGGGATCCTCTTAATAGTAGGTCGTGACTTTAACGCTAGAGTGGGTGAAGAGGGTTAAACTTGTTAAACTTGCTGGACTTGTTTTTTTTTTATAAAAAAACCTAGAAGTACAAGCACTTGCTTCTGGTTCAGACCATTTCCCGGTAACCTTAAAACTTGAATTCCCTACCGGCACTAGCAATATAAATTGTACAAATGTAACTTCTTGTAAGCAAACCGGATTAAAATGGGATATAAATAAGTCTGATATTTTTACAATGCACATGAACCGCTGTCTTGAATCATTGAACATGAATCATCACTTCTCTTCTTTATCCAATGACCAACAAAATGATCTAATTATAACCTTTATACAAAAATCCGCTAAGTCCTTTATGCCTCTATACTATACTTCTAAGCCATGGTTTGACTCAGAGCTACGGGCCTCAAAGAAAAATCTAAATCATGCCCTAAAAAAGTGCAAGCGACAAAGCTTTTTATCTGAAACTAAAACGGTATACATGGATTTAAAAACTAATTACAAAAAAATGCTGTCTGAAAAAAGAACGGAATATGAAATTAAGATCAAAAACAAGTTCTTTAACGTAAAAAGTTCGAAAGACTTTTGGAATCTTATTAAATCGTACAATCGAAAACCTTTTGTCAACAACCCCATACCAAATTCTGTTTGGCAAAGCTTCTACGAGCAAATTTATCCACCTCGTCCTACCATTCAATTTATATTGTCTGAAAACTTTATCGAAGCGCTGGATTCGGAAATAATAATTGAAATAAAAACAGCAATAAATAAAATCAAAATCAATAAGGCTCCAGGCGAAGATGCGATTACGGCAGAGTTCTTTAAGAATTTATCCAGTCAATGGATTTATATCCTACAGTCCGTATTCAATAATATTTTCTTAACTGGAAGCACACCAGCTTCTTGGTCACAGTCCGTACTTATTATGTTACACAAAAAAGGTGATATAAACTCACCCGAAAATTATAGAGGCATTGCTCTATGCAATATCATGTTAAAAATTTTTAACCATATTCTGCATGATCGCCTCTTGCCATGGGCGGAACAATACAATAAAATTCCTGAGTCGCAAAATGGGTTTAGAAAAAAAAGATCATGTACTGATAATATTTTTACTCTTCAAACAGCAATTCAGTCTATTTACAACAAGGCTTTCTTCGTGATCAAACTTCAACAAAAAGACTCCGATCCTATCTCTGTTACCGAAGGCGTTCTCCAAGGTGAAATTCTCAGCCCTCTCCTTTTCATATTGTTTATTGCTGATCTTGAGAAAGAATTATGGTCTACATGATATTTTGATGCTGCTTTTTGCAGATGACGCCATTGTTCTAGCCAGGTCCCCTATTATTTTACGAAAAAATCTATTAGCACTTGAAAGCTACTGCGAAAAAAACAAAATTGTTGTAAACACGGAAAAAAACCAAATTGTCCACTTTAGAAAAGGGGGAAGGCCAATAGCAGAAAATTTCTTTTACAAATGTCAAAAAATTTCTGTCGTGAAGTCCTACACATACTTAGGAGTAAATTTCTCAAGCTCCACATTAGGCAAATGTGCAGCAGAAACTGCCATAACAAAAGGGAAAATGGCGCTCGGTACGGCAGTATAAACTATAAGTAAATTAAAATCAGATTCTTGGGAAGGTCGGGCTAACACTTTTATATGCATCAGAAGTGTGGGGTCTACGTTACTGTGATTCACTAGAAATCGTTCAATCAACGTACTACAAACGTTTGGTAGCACTCCCCCAAGCTACAAACAATGCAGCACTTAGACTTGAACTAGGCCTTCTAAAAATTTCATATTTTCAAACACGCAATCGATTTCATTATACGAAAACTTCAAATGGATCAATCAAGATACCCCAAACAATGTCTCCTTCGTCTCATTTACCTACACGTAAATTATTCTTCTACAAGTGAATTTAATTGGGTTACACAATTTAATGAATTTCTTAAAGTTGTAAATATGACAAACTTGTGGGAAACACCAACTGCAGCAACTTGGATTGATAACCGAACTACGGCCCTTGAACGCTATCATAGATATTTAAAATTCAAAGACATTCTAAAATCCACAAACTCAGAATCCATGAATTGTAATATATTAAGAGCCCTGGATGATAAACCTGCCTGTTATCTCTTTGATCGTAAACAATTTTTTATGCAAAGGTTATCGCCCAATTGCGGTTGTCATCAACTCATTGCACTCGTTTTTGTATTAACGGGCAAATTCACAGACTCGAAATCAACAACCTTTGTACACTTTGTAATTTACAAACTGAAGAAACATTGAATCACTTTATGTTTGAGTGCCCTATTTACTCCTCAGTGCGAGATCACCATCTTAGTTTCCTACTTACAGTTTTCAGAGACAATAAATCTCTAATTTTCAACTGCACTGATCCGCAATCATCTAAAGCAATATTCACTATATATTAAATAGTCTTAAAATCAGATCATTTATTATAAACGAATAAGATTTTGGATAATTTTTTTGTAGATATATATACATATATAATTATAATTATTTCCCTACTATTTATTTAACTTAACATTTTTTGTTTTTACGGCTTACTTTTTAAACCTAATTAGTAATAAGTTTAATTTAATTAATAATAAGTATACATCAAACCTCCTTCTGTTACAACTATAAGTTCAGAAGCAGAAGTAAATAAATGTTGGATTGAATTGAAAAAAATAATTTACTTTAGCGTATACAATAACATACTTTTGTATTTACAGATGCTTTAAGGACAGATGGTAAGCCGGAACAAGTGATCGGGTCGAATCTGGAAATCTCTTCAAGTCTCTAATAACAATTCCACAGAAAAATATTCTTTTATATAAATATGTTATATTGTTTTATGTAAATATTAATATTTTAATTTTATAAAACGTATATATAAAATATAATTCATTCAAAAAAATTTTTAGTATTTTATTTAAAAATCAATAGCATAGGTAAAATTGAAAAGGTAAGCGAACATGTCAGCGCTGAAATGTTGCTTTACAAATTTGAAAAGGTAATCGAACGATTCAGCGCTTGCTCGCAATGACATGCACGTGTTAAAGTAATTAGGAGTTTTCTTTGAATAATCAGCGCGTATTTACATATTTATATAAAAGAATATTTTTCTGTGGAATTGTTACTAGAGACTTGAAGAGATTTCCAGACTCGACCCGATCACTTGTTCCGGCTTACCATCTGTCCTTAAAGCATCTGTAAATACAAAAGTATGTTATTGTATATGCTAAAGTAAATTATGTACAATATACCATACCAAAAAGTGCTGCTGTCACATTCTTTAACGCTCTTAAGAACTTCTTGCCTTGTGTACCATCAAAGTTGTAATTTATGAGTGTACTTTCTCCAAAATTCCACGAAATGTTTCGCGTAATTGGTTGTTTGTCAATAACGCGTCTCATTGATGCAGCCTATAAATAACGTAATAGATGAAAAGAAATGTATGAGTTAGTAAAATTGTTACATGTGAAAATATTAATAAGTTGAAATTGAAAGTAAGAAACATATATAATTTAACTTACAACTGCTTCAACGGCAGTGATTTCTTCGTTAAATTGAATTAAATCCTTCTCAGATTGAATTGGAAACTGTTCCAATTGAAGCAGCTGACTGCATTTTACCCTTGCTTTAGAATGACTGCATTCGCAGCACATTGGTCAATTAATCGTTCTTGACGCAGTAGCATCTACATAATACAAAACAAAAATTACAATTATCATTTTAAATATATTTACTTAATTTTGCATATACTTACAGTTAGTTTATGTTAAATTCACAAATTATATTTTATTTATATTTTTAGATTTTATTTTGATTTCAAAAATTGTTCACTGCACTAATTTGACGCACTTTATTAAAATCAAAAACATACTAAATATATATAATGCAGGCAAAACAAGAAATTCTTAATACTCATATTCTTTTCTTCTTCATTCTTTTATAATTTCAACCCCGAAATTGCCTATGTCGAACACAAATGTCGAAAACAAAGAAAAATAAAAACGAAGAGCTATTACCTCCTCGCTTACTTTTTCAGCGCTGGCATAATGGTGCTGCTGGGTATTTGATGGGTGTTCGTGACTTACGTATTAATCACATTTATTTAGCGGTGAACGTAATTTACAATATTAAGTGAACCATTGGATAATTGAAAATAACTGTAAATTTTGTTGAATCACACCTGGGACGATTCGTTAGATATATGATTAGTTTATTTATTCTTAATTATATTTTTAAATTTATTTTTAATATAAATTATAAATTAATATTTTCGGCTTGAAAATTGTTGCGCTGCTTTCCGTTCATGTTTCAAATTAATATAGCCCTTCATGTAATTTCAACAGTATTGTCACATTTTTCACAATAATAATCTTTGTATTGTGGGAACCGTCATCTACTTATTGAAATTGTATAAAACTATTAACAATTTCACTATAAATTACTACTATAATATTTCAAACAGCACAATAAAGAGGAACCTGCGTAGAAGTGACAGTGCTTGTTAGATGAGTCAGCTGCGAAGCGCAATGCCAAAAAGACAAAACTTCGTGGCAATACCACCACAGCAAAATCCTTTAACGACATGCTAAAAGGTTCCATAATCATGGTAGTCATTGATGAAAATGACCATGTGATATGAAATGTGATATGATTGAGCTTAAGCTTATGGACATGAAAAAATGATTCATAAAGAAGCAAATTGAGCGAAACCTACGCCGTAGGTTCAATGAAATGGCAAAAGAGATGAATGTATCGCGAGAAAAGATGCAACACATATTGAAAAATGAGCTCGGAGTAAAGCCTTTGAAATTCTTCAAAGTACATGATCTCAACGATGAACAAAAAAGTTAGAGTCGAAATCGTCAAAGTGTTGGTTCGTGCTTTATTTTACAAACCAGTGGCCATCGTGTTCACCTGATATAAACTCTTTGGATTTCTCGGTCATGGGTATATTAAAAAGTAAAATTGGTACCAAGATGTCGATCGTCTGAAGAAAGCGATAAGCAGAGAATAGGCCACAATACCGCAAAGCCATTTGCAGGCAGCGTGCGATAGCTTCATTGACCCTTTTAAGGCCATAATTCATGCTAGAGGTGGCCATATTAAACCAAAATAAATCAACTTAAAAATTTAAAGTTCTTTTCGTATATTTTCATGTATTACGAAATTTAACAAAAATAAATAAAATAGAGCGTTTTACTTTGTTGCAATTTTCGTCAGCATCCCTGTACATATGTACATAACTAAAACAAACAGATACAAAAATCATTAACCGTGGATATATTTTATCCCGTAATTCACCATCTTCATCATCTCAACAGCTGCCGCTAATTTAAACACCTCCGATATTCTCCAATGAGCTTACAAGTTCTCTTTCCCTGGTGTCGAAATTATTTTAATCCACTTCTCACGGTAACAAGTGGTAAATTATATACTAAATCACCATCAATTACTTGTTTATCTACTACATGGGCATTCAAGTTCTCAACAACACAATAAATATGTTCATTAAAATCATAACAAAATTTTTTCAGTTCTAGAAAATGTACCTCTCATTTTGTGCAATTTAATTAACATGGTAGCATGAAACAGTATATTTTGTTAACACAAGAATAAAGCACAATATTATCGGTTAGAAATTTAAAGGAATACACCTTCTCTAAGCTTTTTTATATCTATAAAAACAACCACCATTAGCTCCGCCAGCACTATAAATTTAAGATCCATCTATCCAGCACAATACATAATCTTGAAAAAAAAGCGAAGTTGTTTTGGTTTTCAGCAAGTAAATATTTCTTGATTGTAGTATTATCATAAAGTAGCTTTCGAAACATAAATAGTCTTACGTAATCCTATATCGATAATTCGAAAATGTGTCTAGAGACTGACTATATTCGTATGCAGTTCTTTCAGCAGCTGTTTTTTGAGCAACAGGTAACATATTTTATCCTTAGTAAAATTCAAGCTTTTTCAACCATTTTTTACTTTTTTATTCTCGTTTAAAAACTGCAGATGTCCTTTTACTCATTTTGTACAAAATGTAAATAAACCCGAAATTAGAGACGAAATCAACACATAAATGCGAATAAAATCCCATGGTATTGTTTAAGCAGGACTAGTATAGCAAAACTTACGAAAATATTGAATTCATCTATAAGGCTTCGTTACATTCCATGAAAAACTATAGATCATAATATTCCTTAAATCGGAAAACGCAAACCCTCTCGTAAGAGAAACAAGTCATTTTTCCAAAAGGAACAGTTCTTAAGCCATTGAAGCCGTTATTTCATTTAATTTTTATTAGTTGTTTTCCAACGTCGCATAGTTGCTCAAATTGCTGAGCATGAGCTATGTATATAGCATTGTAACCACCTTTCGACATTACTTGATACAAGCTTTTTTACAACTAATTGTAATAAGTTCGTTGCCCATGAATTACCTTTAAAATCATAATAATGATCCAGGGCTGATACATAACAGCAGTTCTTAATATAAATACATGTAAAAAGTTGGTACACAAAATTGTATTAAACATTTGTGCTGCATTTTCATCTATGTACTCTTTTATGACTGTAGAAATAAAAAATAAGTTAATATATAAGTACACCTTCTTCTAATATAATAGCGTACACCTTCTATCGTAAGAAACTATATTAATTATCTACGAGTCCTTAGTCGATTTGGTCAAAAATCGAAATTGAGGAGCAAATGGCTCATTATTGCATACAAAATTTCAAAGGCGAATGAGATACATTGGATCACATTCTTTATGAATGCGTTCCAATGAGGGTCGAATGCGCTTCATATATGTTCCCAATGCAAAGCAATACATTGAATATACCCTAAATAAAAGTTTTTAATGGCATTTTGACAGTTAGAGAAAGCTGTTATTGACATATTTACAAAAAAAGGTAAACAAATGTTTGGTGGTTGCATTTTCTTGAAAATGACGCACCTCTTTTTAGAACTTTTATTTCCCAAAAAGTACTTACTCGAAGTTAAAAATATGTTTTCAGTTTATATTGTAAGGTTTGAAGGTATATTTAACCTTCATGCAACATATTTTTGGCACAGGCCAAAAATCAAATCAACAGGCAAGTTGAAAAATCAGCTGTTTGAAATGAAAACAAATGAATTACAACGATCGTAAACACTTTCAAATGGCTCATTCAAAATGAGCTATTTTCGGCCAATGTAAACGCCATATTACCCGTGAATTCGCCCTTCCGTTGATGACTTCACTAGCAAGAAACCCGTAAATCATTAATACGAGTAAATTATACAAACTCTCTTTCGACTTAAACTCTATTCACCTTTTTATTCATCTATTCTATTTACCTTTATATTTTCCTCTTTAATGCAATTTACTCTTATATTAAAGTTTCATAATAAATTTTTATATATACTTATATATATAAGAGTAAATTAAAAACATAAATAGAAATAACAAAATATATGTAAAAACTGAACTTATAAATATTTAATACAATATATATTAGTATTTAATATTTTTAAATTATGTTTAAATTTGAACATGTGTCTGCGCGCCAATTATCTAAATAACATATTCAGTTATTTGGGTATTAAATATTTTAGTATTTTATTTAATATTTTAATAAATTAAATTATTTTTTAAAAATGGTTTTTCAAGGCCTGTAAATATTTCGTTACCAAGGTTCTTTTAGACATTAAAATATAAAATATAATAACAGGGATTTATTTAAAACAAAAGGATCAGTTAAAAGTGTAAAATGTAAACTAAAGGAAAAGGAAATAATTAAATAAGGTTACGAAGGACAAGGTTAAAGGAAATGTATACCCAAAAGAGAAACCCAAAACTAATCAAAACTAATTATTAAACTATGTAAAATTTAGTATTTAAGTACAAAAATTACAGAAAATAATGAGAGTCTGTTATTGATTGTATAAACGAAAAGACTTGTTTTGTTTTGATTCAAGAGTATTATATTTATCATTACATTTGCTTAGTTGGTCCATACGAGTTACGGAATTAACAATCTAGATGAAATACCGTCCACTCAATCCGAGAAACGCAATATTAACAAGGGTTAATAAGCGTTTGGGGAATCATTCTCTTAGAAATATAAACGGGAAAATAAAGGACGTTAAAAAAAACCACAAAACTGGAAAAGTTTTGGTAAATTTAAAAACAATAATCAGAAAAAATATTATCAGAAATTTATGAATGTCATCTATCTGTCCAGATGAAACAATACAAGGCACTCATTTGCGAGATTCAAATAGAAAATAATTTGGAGCATGTAGAAAAATAATGGAAAACTCTTGTTTTAAATTACAAAGAGATTTTGAATAAGATAGGCGCAGTAGCTCATGAATATTTCAACAAGAACTTGTACGCCGACGCTGATGAGTAGCATCAGGTCCACCATCAAGAGCAGCATCAGGAACAGCATCTGGTCCAGCATCAGGAGTAGTATCAGGTTCAGCATTTCTTTCTGCAAGTATGAGGAAGAAACAAAGGCAACACTATATACAAGAGACTCAATAAAAACATACGATATATTGTTTTACGAAATAGAAAAATATAAAGTCAGCATTGAGGGAAGTCTCAAGTATGACGATAATTTAAGAAATGATCTAATGAAGCACCAATGGAAGGTAAGTTCTTTATGAAAAAGAATTCAACAAAAATTAACCATTGATATGAATGAAAATAATTTGGGAATCGTCCAGGATGAAAGATATATTAGAATCCAAGATGACTATATATCACTTAAGTTAAATTTGGACGAAAGCATGGGAAAAAATATGGAAGCATCGAAGATTTCAATTCCTGAAGTATTGCGTATTAAGAAATTTAGAGGAGCCCAAAAAGAATGGATATCCTTTGCCGCAGAATTAAATGACCTGGTACACAGTAAAAAAGAAGTGTCAACCTCAATAAAACTAAGGCAAATAGATCATTTCTATATGGAGAAGTAAGGTCAATGGTACAGCATCTTCTGTTAGGTAGTGAGGAAAACTACGAAGCAGTGTGAGAATTTTTAAAAGAAAAATATGAAAATAAAGGAAACATATTTTCGACCGCACTTAATGAACTGATGGTGCCGGTAAGTCCATCAGTTCATTAAGCGATTAAGTAGATCAAAGAAAACTTAAGTCCATCAACAAATTTATCTCTACAATTAACGAGTGCAGTTTCATCATAAAACAACAAGCAGCTATAAATGATGAAGCTGATGTTATCTTAGCACATATTGTATTAAGAAAATTTAAAGGAGAAGTAAAGCAGCAATATGAACACACCATTAAAAGAAACAGGGAAGTTCAACAATTAAATAATGCCAGGAAGTTTTTGAATGAACTGCAATCCTCATTTTCATCAGAAGAAGCTGCAAGACAACCACTGTATAAATCCCGGGAGAATGAAATGAGCCAATTTTGTAAATACTGCAATAAACCAGGACATTTCATAGTGAAATGTGATATGTTCGAAAAACAAACGCTAAAGGAAAACAAGACATTTTTGATAAAACTAAACATATGCCAAAAATGTTTGAAACATGACTCTGCAACTAAATGTTACAAAATAGTGTCATGTGACGAGTGTAAAGAAAATCATCATACACTATTACATCAACAAGAAGAAAATAACAAAATTGAAAGATTTTCAACAAATATGACCACCGACACAAAAAAAGATATTATTCTTGCTACAGCTATGGTTAATGTGGGTACAGTAAATGGGGAGAAAATATTATTGAGAGCTCTAGTAGACAGCGGATCCCAAACAACATTAGTATCAGAAGAAGCAGTGCAAACTCTTAGATTATCGAAAATCAAAACAACAACAAAAGTCACTGGATTTTCATCCAAAAAATATAAAGTACATTTGGATCTCGCCGCGGTTTCAAAGTAATAAGAAAGTTGAAATAGAAGCCATTGTAATGTCAAAACTACATAAATCTCTTCCAAGTAAATCATTCGAAATATCATCGATGAAACTGAATAAGTATACTTCAACAGATCCTTGTTTCAACATTGTAGGCAGAATTGACATTATAATTGGATCAGATTTGGTACTTGAAATTTCACAAACAAAAATTCGAAAAATTAATGGAATGATCCTGACTTCTTTGGGATGAATAGTTTCAGGTAATATCAAACGTACAGCAGCCAAAAATATAACAACATCAAGTGCTTCAGTAGATGTAGCAGATCTAGCACGATTTTGGGAAATCGAAGAAGAAGTAGAAGACATCAGCAAAGAAGATGAACGATGTGAACAGCACTTCAAAGCAAATACTAAACGAACTGAAGATGGAAAATTTACTATAGCAATTCCTTTCAAAGATGATAAACAACTGGACAACTCCAGGAAATTAGCAATGGCAAGATTATTAAGCATGGAAAGAAAATTTCTTCAAAATCCATCTCTAAAAGAAGAATACTCAAAATTTATGAAAGAGAAGGTATCTCAACTTAGGTCATATAAAACCAGAAAGTTCGTTCAATAAAGGAAAATATTACATGCCCCATCAAGCTGAAACTCAAGTAACACGACTAAACTTAAAGTAGTTTTTGACGCATCATCCAAAACGTCAAATGGTAAAAGTCTCAACGACATAGGTAATAATGGTTGATCCCCGCTTACAGAGACACATTTTTGAAATAATTGCTAAATGGAGAAAATGGCAATTTGTTCTAGGTGTAGACGTAGAAAAAATGTATAGGCAGATAAAAATTTCTAAAGAAGACCAGGAGTACCAACATGTTCTTTGGAGGGAAGAACCATCGCATCCAATTAAAGAATATAAATTGACAACTGTTACTTATGGTACAGCGATCAGTACTATTTTTAGCGGTAAGAGCATCGCAAGAAATGGCACGTGATTCAAAGCTAAATTATAGGATACAGGAAATAATTAATAATGATTTCTACATGGACGATTTACTGACAGGAGACGATTCAATTGAGACCTGCAATAAAATATGTAAAAATTTACAAGATCACCTACAAAAGTATAGGTTTCACCTTAGAAATGGCTTACCAACAATAAAAAGGTGGCATTGCAATTTAACACAAAAATCACTAATGATATTGTGAATATCACCGAGAATGAGGTAACTAAAACTATTGCAAAAATATTTGATCCGATGGGATGGCTAATACCAATAATAATTGTGGCAAAATTATTAATTCAACAATTATGGCTAAATAATAAAAAATGGGATGAACAATTAAAAGATGACGTAGCTAAGATTTGGTATAAGTACATAGAACAACTATCAGTGATTTAAAAAATACAGATACCATGTTGGATGAAGTGAACAAATGAAGCAAAATTGGTTCTACATGGATTTGCAGATGCTTCAGATAAGGCATATGCAGCTGTTTTGTATGCAGTCGTTAATGGAATAACTAATATCGTTGCAGCCAAAACAAAGGTTAACCCCATTAAAAGCAGAAACACTACACCAGAATTGGAACTCTGTGCAGCACATCTTCTAGCAAAACTTATTGAAAAAATAAAGCCAATTATAGATAATAAAGCCCAAATCAGTGCACGTCGACGACATCAGAATAGTGAGGCCCCCTTTATAACCCAGTTGTAAAAGTCAATAAGTTACATTCACTAATGCAACAAAGCATGATTGAAAGTTTTATTGCTAATCAAATTAAAATAAACAAAAATTAAAATAAATGAATTTTCCTACTTTTAGCCTCACTCAATTTTTTTTTAAATTATATCATAATTTGCTTCAGTTTATAGAATTTCCAATGGAAATAGTCTCTCTTGGATCATTATACTTTTCTAATACGTCTTAATCAATTTTACCTTTGCTTCTTTCTTTCCGTCGAAGCTATACTGACTGGAACTGTGAACATGAATCTGTTTACTATATAAACATTCGGAAATACTTCGAATATGGTTAATGCCATTATCAAACCAAATTGTTCAAAATATTTATTAAGAATCCACAATCGGTAACTTTTTGCGAGGCCCCTGCTGGCGCGAGGCCGTCTGCGGTCGCCTCGCTGACGCCTAGCGAGGCCACTGGCCCAAATATATGCATGGAGTGATTCAAGAATCGTTCTGGCATGGATAAAAAATAATAAAAACAAAGAGAAATTCATAAAATCAAGAGTTGCTGATATTCGAAAATTGTTACCTAACATTAGCTGGACTACTGATATACGGACTACTGATAATCCAGCATATGTTGTATCGAGAGGAATACATTGTGACCGAAAATTTTTCGGAAATTCTCATTTAAAATTCGCGCGCTGTATATTTTTCGATATTTTAAGTTTATGTAGTTTGGCAGCACTGTCCTTAATTACTATGCCAAAAAT
>NW_024031714.1:0-14784 GCF_002237135.1 Teleopsis dalmanni | reverse complement strand
CCATATAATTTCGGCGCAATCCATAGACACTACTTTGTATGTAATATATTTCTAAAAACTAATTAAAATAATTAATTGATTCTATTATCTAGTATCATTCTACTAAAGAGTAGCAAAAATCGACTATCAAATTGGTGTTTTGGAATCCTTTGACTATAATTTGACGTATGATGTTATACAGTGTATGTAATAAAAAATTTTACTAATGACTTAATTAGATGTTACTAAACTGTACAAACTGTATACTTACCTTACATCTGGAATGCATAAATATAAATAAATAAATAAATGTAAAATCATTTATATATAAATAATTGGAAAAGAGCTTCGTTTCTTATTTTTCCAAAGAAAATATTCTATAATGGACATTGAAACCATATTTCATACTAAATTTGTATTACGAATTCAGTGAACTTCTAAAAACCAGAAAGGATCAAACCTAAAGAGCCAAAAATCTTAAATGACAATTACAAAAAATTGTTGGGAATATGAAAGGAATTTTGAAATGATTTCTTTGACCATTTTTTACAAAAAGAAGCATTTTCATGCCATTTACATGCTTTCTGCTGCCATTGAATAGTAACTAACGTACTTTTTACCATCCAACCAAGCACTTTGCTTTGCTCAACCATGCATGCCATACAAATTTCGCATGCTTAAGAGCTGAAGTAACACATTAAGGCATCAAGGTTGATTTCGTAAGAATATTAAAAGGATATGAGGTTAGCAGCATTCATAAACATTTTGAAGAGCACAATGTAACGAGCTGGCATCCAGCAAAGTGAAACCTATCCTTACATCCATTGTCATGGATACTTTGAAATCGAAGCAAAATAAGAGCAACACATGGAATTGGTCTACCAACTAAAAGTACAATGGAAGAAACATTTTTTTTTTTGGTTTTTAGAAAAGTAAAAATTATAAGATTATGTCCAAATTTCTATAAAAAACATTTTGCTACTATATAGAATTTCGTTTTCCATATATTCAGTTGATATTACGCAGTGAACTATTATTATTATTATTATTATTATTATTATTATTATTAGAGGTTAGAACACGTTTTGATCAGAAGGGAACTATTTTGCGTATCGCGAACCATTTGTTCAAATAGATTTCAAATAAAATACCCATAAATAATGTTACAACAGGTGTTATTCATTTTGTTGTACTAGTAGTATAATTTTTCTTTATTATATACAAGTTCTTTAAATTCATAATTTTAACTTTATACATTAACTATAAACAAGTATAACCTAACTTAATTGACAAGCTTTTTAATTATTCATTATACAACTATGGCTTTTACCATCAATCAGAAATTTGGATTAATCTCCATTGATTTTTCTTCATTGCAGTAAATATAATGTACCATAAGTGGAACATTAAGAACTTCAACCTATGAATATTAAAATGCTTGTAATATGAAGTAATATTCTCTCTATAACGAATTACCATTTTCCTATCAATTGATAAGACACGCCAGTTTTCACCATTCATCAGGCTCATTGACTCGTCTATATCTAACGTTTATTTTCCGAAATAGTGTACACGCTACTCCATTGAAATTGGACATTTACTAAGGAAAGGTATTATATTTTCTCCAGTATTGCATAGTGTGCATCTCGGGTGTAATGAGTTTGTATAGGGAACGTAGTTGGGCTTTAACAGTTCTCCTCGAGTTTTGAAATTATTTTCGAGAAGTAATTGTTATTGTCGAAGTTAAAATTAAGTTGTCCACGCGTTAAGCTTTGTCGACTTTCTACTACAATTTTTTCCCTACACACAATACCGGTTTTTACTTATAAATTTTCCTGCCATTGCTTCCAAAAATAAATGCTGTCAATTAACAGCGTTTCGTTATGATCCGTTTTTAGATCAGTCCACTTTGTAAAAAAGAGGGTCTAAAACTTTATTTAAAGTTACCGAATTTTACTACGGTAACTATGGAGCAACAAATCGATTATCTACAGACTAGTAGGCTGTTGGTGCATATGATCAACCCGGTTTTATCGAGTAGTTCAAAGCTGTTTGAGTTTATCGGAACTCAAACGTTTGGTTCGTATATTTAAAACGTTTATATATGTTCAAACAACGTATCTGATTTAACTGCGTTTTAGATTCATATAATGCAAGTAGGTGTGTAATATGCTGTTCTGTCCTATTACATTTGAACATTAAACATACTCGAACATTAAAATGCTAAAAGCTTCGAAAAGTTGAAGTAATATTTAAGGAGCTAACATTACAGGCATTATATTGTTAAGAAATTATTGCTTAGATGTGTTAATTTTTATCTTTGAGTTTTATAATCCAAAAGTAATATCTCATATGTTTGCTTCGCTTCATCGCAATGTGTCTTCAATTATCATTGCTAGAAACAGGACCTTATACTCACACTGTTATTTAATCAAATGTAGGTAAACCCGTTGGCTTTATTTGAATTTAGATTAGAGCTCCCCAAATCGTTGATGTAACTTAATTCAGTTGTCAATCACATATATAACTATCTATATATGCATATATTTTCTTTCGTGATTGTTTTTTGTTTTTATATTAAATGTTTTTAAATAAAAAAATATATTATTTATTATTAAATAATTTTTATTTATTGCATTACAGAATTAAAATATCGAACTTCCATCTGTCGTAAGTTACTAAGCACAAAACAGTCTTATAATTCTTTCTTGATGCTTCCTTTCCAAGTTATTTTTGACTGTACAGAAGAAATAATCGCACCTTAAGCAGGATATTTTTATATAAATTCATAAACGCATCTAAGCCCATTGTTAGCAGATAAGTAGCTTCAACTTCTATCTTCACATGAACAAAGGTGATAAGAGCTTAGCGGAGGTCAACATGCAACACAAAAGCAATTGAGTGTAAGAAATCTACTTAGGAGCGATTCACGGTATTAAGTTACAAGAGTTAAATGAGGGAGAAACTGAACAGCTTTGTAATTTATCTTCAATGAAAGTTAAGTATGAAAGTATAATTGGTTCAATTTCAAGAAGGGGAGACAATACCCCGGGATGAGCAGCAATATAATTTCGACAAATTTAATTATTGCTTTTAAACATAGTTTATATTTAAAAATTTCTACAAAAATGTAGTAAGCAATAATTTTAAATAGCAAATTTATATACATAGAAGTAAACTGTGGTCAGATACCAGGTGGATTTTATAGTAAACAGAACTTTGTATAGCCAAGAATAATGAAAATTTGTGAAGCAAAACTGTTTTGTTTTTTCATTAAAAATTGTTCTTTTTAGGTCTATGGCTAAAATATTCTTTAGGATGTCAAAAGCTTTTGCCCTGCGAAAAACATCTTTACATCGGCAAATGCATTTTTCCGAAAAAGTATCCTTTATATAGGGCTAAATCGGTGAGTGGACAGCCTTTCCATAATAGTTTATTATATAAATTATAATTCGAAAAAATGTTGATATATAATTTTTTTAGTATATTGACTTATCAGAATAGCTTGGCAGACAAGTTTAACGATGTCTCCGAAGTTATTTAATGTACATTTAGTTTTAAATATTGTTCAGTGAAACCTTTTATGCCTCATAAAAATACTCAACTCATTATCAAAATATTTACTTAGAAGGCACCAAACTCTGAACAAAATAGTATCTTTATTGAATTATATTATAAAGATACAATAGTATTTTTAGTGAAAAGAGTTATACATTAATTTCTAAGATATATATTAATACTTAACAACTAAATATAATAGTTTTAATAATAGTATTTTATACTTTATTATATTGTAATATAAACTTAACTTAACTCTTAAGGATACCAAACACTTAACTATTTACAAAAACACTTTCCTAAAAACAAAATAAATTACTTCATCAGATTTTATTTTTGCGATTGTTTTTTGGTTTTTTTTTGCAATACATTTCCAATCCAAAACTTTTGTAGCTTCCTTTTCTGTGGTCTAATCATTTGAAGTAATCTTCTCAGAATTGAACTCATTAATAGTTTAACGAAATTGCAAGCGAACCAGTGGATTGATTGTGGTCGATGTCGCCAGCAAACTTTGGTTGTAAGCCAACATAGTAGATAAAATCAAATTGATGTTAGAAAAAATGTCGAATGCCACAAAAATAGAACAAATCGAAAACAAAAAATAAAGAGGATAATGCTCGTATATTATAAAATTTGTAAATTTGTTAAATTTATATTTAATCGGATATCTGAGGTTTATTGACTACAATAATTGGTCTAAAACATATAAATAATTTGGAAGCAATTCTATTTCGTATTGATATACTCACAATTTATATATTCACATCTGATGAGGTTAGAAATATTATTCGTATATGTCATTCTTTTTAAAATTATATTAAAAATTCGTTTTTTTTTTCAGTGAAATGTCACCAATCATATCATAACACCAAACCGGATATGGAGTAGACATTTCCGCTGTGACTTTACTGCCTGAGAAATGTTGATGACAGCCAGTCATCGATGACTCATCAAGTGTTCTACAATAAACAATATAAAATAAATAAAATAAAAAAAAATATAAAATAATTTTTTTTTGCTAAATATATATAAAAAAATAATGCTTTGTACTATAAATGAATAAATTTAATTAACAATACGAGTATATAGCATATATGTCACCTGAACAAATAAAAAATGTATGTGTGTATAAAATCTGATAAGTTTTAGAAAAACACTAATTCAATACAAAAAAATCAAACATTATTTAAAAAATTAATAATTAATTATTCTATTGCCTATTATTACTTTACACATATGACAGACTTACCAACATCGCGTTATCAAACCTCAGTATGGTTACAGGCTCCTCGGGGAGGTATGCAGATCAAAGGTCAATAATTGCTTAGTCTGATGAAGTGATAAAAAAAGTGAAGTGGTAATCCAGTCAAGGTGTAAAGTGGAGTTTTAAAAATACCTCGAGTTAAGAAAGATTAAAAGTGCTCAAGTGCACTGGCTCAAATAGAAATAAATAAATAACATATATGTATATTATAATTGTGCCATCTTAGGGTGAGCATAAAGACTTTATTATTGAAACACGCAATCATGTCACTTTAATTAGTAATCAGCATCTCCTGATTTATTCTTCAATGTTCTCCTCCACATAATAACTAAGCAGTAAGACACCTAAAACCTCGTGGATTCCACTTCAGATCTTGTCGAGTAACAGTGCTGTAACTGAATGAATGAATATGGAAGATATATGGCTTCAACAATCCTTAAGAGTAACCTATATATATTTTATATTATTTTTGTTTCGGAACAACACTACCAGCTAATTATACTACAAATTACTATTTTTGGATATTACGATATTCGTAATGAAAAAAATTTCCGATATTTTGATTAACTTCAATGACTATATGCGAAAAGATATATCACGTTTTTAATCATTTTTAAACCAAATATCTAATTTAGATGCAATTTTTTAGTTATGTCATTTAATAAAATATTAATTACAGCAATTAGTATTCATTATCCAGCCACAAATTATTTTTTTGTATGGATTAAAATTCTTTGAACCAGTTAATGAGTTCACTCAAATTCTTCCATTTTTTACATTCTCCTTATTACGTGAATTTTTTCTTGTTTCTTAATTGACTCTTTGTTCCCTTGATTTGAAGTTAAAAATTTATCACTAAATTGAAAAAAAATTAGCTTTGGTTTCTATTTTTTGCAGTCTAGACGACTGCCACCAAAGCTTCTGTCATTCAAGTTGCCATTGCCACTACACCTGCAGTTACACCAGCAACTTAGGGAGACATTATGGTAAGTGCCTTCATTGTCTGACCTCGAATTGTTCAATAATTAATTGGGTTTTTTGTCATAGATTTCAGGTTGGAAAGCTTTAATCTAAAGAAAAATGAAGTTCCTGATTAGCATTTCTTTCTCATCACAATCGTTAGAGGGATAAAGAAAATAGTTATCAATTAAGAATTTGGGAGGGAAGTACATCGTTTCGAAATTTAATTTTTGTTATGTGATTTTCTTAAATTTTAATAATATATTGATAACTAGAATATTATAAAATAAAGTTACTTGTAAACAATGAAAAACAATTATGCATTTCATTTGAATTATTAATAAATTTTCTCTAAATGTTACCGACTTATTTGGCCATAACATCTTATTACCGGGTTTCAGCTTGACACAGCATGTCTCTTCAGGCACCTGTACTGCTTGCGTACCTGCTCCAGTCTCGTGCAAAAAGTTCAGTTAATACCGCTTAAACTTGCTCACTCCATGGACGACACAGTCTATAACTATAAGAATTCTTTCTCCAACTAGCGCTTTAAACGCCCTTTTCTCTACAATATCTTTACTCATTTTCACGACATGACCACGCCAACGAAGAATTAACAGGACATGTTAATTCACTAAATTATGTCAATGTCGCGATGAAGCTTGAAAAGTTCGTGGTTTATTTGGAGAAGGTAATCATTAACTCTCTTTAAATGTATCCCAGTAAAAAAATATATATATCAACATGATCTACGTCATGGAGGTGCCTTTTATCGACAACGAATAGTAGTTTTCAAATATCTATGAAATCTCACTCTATACATGGTGTAGCAGTTCCATAAATGAAGTTGTTTCTCCATTAATGAGAGCAACTACTTGATTTTCTTTCAATCGTTTATTGAAATGACCTACATGATATTTTTTTGCAAAACTTCACACATCTATTAATTAGTACTCAAAAGCACAGCAGAATTTATGCATATTTTCTTCAAAGAAAAGGTAAGAAACTGACCTCAAAGAACGATTATTGGTAAACCTTAAGTGATAAGGTAAAAATTCCTCTAACAAAAATGTTTGCAAGGAACAAAGGAAAGCATAGGAATATTCTAGAAAAGTTTGAAGTAAAATGAATATTTCAGCAAAAGGAGATTAAAAATTTTCCTAATATTTAGTAGTACCAAAACTCCTACGTTTATGAAAGTAGGACAACCAGTTCGTTTTCAAATTAATGTATACAAAATCAGTATATTATTAAAGTAATGCGTATCACTCGTTTTGGAGATATCAGAGGTGTTATGACCCATGTTTTGTTTTTGGGTGGAGTTTCCTTTGAAGCTGTCAAAGTTGAATATCCAAAAAGCCTTATATTACTTATATAAATAAAAACTTTAATTCTGAAATCGTTATAGTGAATAAATAAAATCCTATGAATTGGTTTGAAGCTAAATAAGCATTGTTATCCTTTTCACCATAGAACATGGAACCATGAAATAATTTATAAAATAAAATGGCAAAAACTTTTCCTTATAGGTTAATTTTTTCTATTTTATCAAAAGAATATATGTATCTGGAGAATAAAAAAATTATTACACCAGTGATAATAACTGATTATGAAGTTAAAGGACGGAAAATGAAATGCTCGTATAAGAAAGTTAAAGTAGGAAAAAGCACTATTGAAAATAAAAGAAATTTATTCGGAAAAACTGTGAAAACATAGAAATGACACACAAAAATGGAAAAGAGCTGAAGTTAAAGTTGTAGACAGCCAGGTTAAGTCGTTAGTGGCAGGATATGATGAAAAGAAATTTACAAGATGAAAAGCCTTGAGCTACAAAAACGCTGTGCGCATGAAAAAGTAAAGGTTGCAGGTAAAGCAGAAGTTAATAGGATTAAAAGCAGAGAAAAGCAAAACGAGTTATAAAGGATAAAACTTTTGGAACAAATTTTTAATTTCGTTTTGCAGATTTTGGATATCCTTTCATGGCAGAAAAGGAGTATTGTATGCATATAAAAAAATTTGAATCTTAATTTGAAAACTTTTAATGTTAAAAATGTTAGTTTAACAAAAAAAAAGAAAAAAAAATGGAATAAAAATATATAATTAAATCCTAAAAGCTTTATCTCATGGGAATTCATATAAATGGTGTCGTCCTTGTGAGGAGCTCGTCAGCTCATTATTTTAATAGTTACTAAAATAATTTTACAGTGTATCTTTTATTCAATTATGACTTTACTAAGTTTGTATATTATTTGCTTTAATGCTGCTCAGTTGATGAAATATTTATCTAAATGTCAACAATTTAATTGTTAGTTATTTTTGCGATGTGTTGATTGTAACTATTTTTTATTGTCAACATCAGGTGCAAATAATTAAATTTTAACAACAAATAAATCCTTAAACATAATTTAATGTATTTAAATTATAATAACAAATGTTGAGAAAAAATATATAGAAATAATAAATATTTATGAAAAGTGCAATTTAGAAGAATGAAATTAATTAGGTGTTATTTAATATTTTTATGTATTTAATATTGACATATTTGTGTTTTTATTTGTTAAAAATATTATTAAAACAAATATAATATGAGTATGAGATAAAAATGTGACTTGTGGCAGACAAACAGGACACGATCCAGTCCCAATATACGGTAGAGTTTTATTTAAGCATGTGGCAGTATCACACGATACTTCTTGACAGATACAAAGTTCAGTTTTTGTTTTGAGTTGAAGTCTTAAATTAATTAAAAAATTATTTGCTGCAAATAAATGTTTCCACATACATAATCCATATATCATCGAGATTTAGTCGAATTCGTTTCACACTTCATTGCAATTCAACATTTTGTGTAATGTCACTTTATATGGATCGGTCAAAGAAACAGTAAGGAATTTTACATATTTTTTTAAGTAGGCTTACACAGAAATGCATGAAGTGCAGAATAATGTATCAGGGACCCAATGCTTATCCTGCGAACAGGTTTTCTTTTAGTTTGGCCTAGACGAAACTTGAGTTTTAGAGGGCTTTGAAAACTATAACTGAACAACTGGCCATAAGAAAACAACTGACAATGAACCAAACGTAAAGTAAGTCACAAAAATCCTTCAAAACAAGCACTGTGTCTGCAAAATAGATTCAAGAGAAAACTATAGCACCGAAAAGCAAAATCAATTTAATTTTGAACAAAGATTTAAATTACCTGACAGTCTCTGCATATATTTCACACTAAGTCTTCTGACGGACAACCAAGGAGTTAAGAATAGAACACTGCGAAAATACGTTTAGCATGGCCCGAGAGTATCTATCGAGTCTGTCATTGATTGTAACAGTTTATGAAACGTGGTGTGTTCAATACAAGCCGAAAATTAAACGTCAAATTGCGTTTTATAAGTCCCCAGATGACAAAAGTAAAGAAAAATTATGTTTTTAGACCCTTTTCCTGTTTTGAGACTCAAAGTGAATAGTGCAAAGTGAATTTATTTTTAATTCCAAGATAATTTATTTTTGATTCAAAGCGAATTGTGTATTGTGACTTTACTCTAGATGATCACAAAGTTAAATAGTTAACATAAGATATTATCTAGGAATTCCGGACCGAATATGGGACTCAATACAACGAATTTGGCAGCATTATTGAGAGCCAGACTGTCAACAAAATAATCATGACATGTGAATTCTTGACATATGAAGTCATTATTATTATCGATCATATACCTCAACCACCTAATTTGGATCCATGCTGTTTCTATTTGTTTTCCTAACTTAAATTGAAGATGAAAAAAAATCGTCTCCATATTATTCTGGTCATCTGAAGATTTTAACTGGCAGACTAAAAGCAATTCCGATAAATGAGCATTTAAAATGTTTCTAGAAATGCAATTGAGCATTTGTAGTGCGGTAAAGAAACGGAAGGAGACTATTTTCAATTAAGAATAAACAATTAAGATAGTGAATGTTTTGTATCTTTTATTATAGAATTTTTCTTAACGGATCAGAAATCAGCTATTTATATTTAAAAATTGATCGATAGCACTCATAGTATATATAAAATAATTACAATGTTGAAGCAATGCTCTAAACATGTTGTTGTGTATGTTCTAACCCAAAATCAATCATATGTCCATAGAATCCATGCATAAACTGTAATATGGCAACAATGGATTCTCTAATAATTGGAGTTACCACAGTAACCAAAATTATTGCTGCTGGTGCGTTTAGTTTTATATTCCTAATGTTTCCCTGCATTATACAATACCACTGTCCACTCAATGATATCATAACTGTACAAAATTTTCATAATAGTTGATATTTAATTTCAATCTATATAATGCACTACTGTGTAATGCATAATTTTTTCTTTGAGTCGATGACTCTACACTGTTATTCGTATGTAATAGAGTAACATATATAGATATGTTTCAAGCTTGCACTGAAATCTCCAGGCACTTTTAGTCAGAAAATCAGTTTCGCAGGACGAACAGCGCTTATATGCCAGATTGCGAATTTCGCTTTGGCGCCTTAATTTATGTTCGCAGGCATAAAATGCATAAAATTCAGTGCTTAGTGATTGCAATGTTCATAAATTTCATTTAAAGGATTGCGCAGTAATGCAGATTGTTTGGAACTCACTCGATGCATATCAGAAATTTTGTAAAATAATTCAATGGAACGATTTAATTGCATTAAGCGCAAAAACATTTATGCTCTTACAAGGATATTTTGAGCTCGAATTTTTGCATCTACTAATATAAAATTGCTACTAATATAAAATTAAACTGATATGTAGTGACTTAAATCCTTTTCCTGAATTTGTTTGTATCAGAAGTTTATGATTTATATATACTCAAAATTACTTTCATCGAATTATTTTTTTAAATTATTCTTTCTATATTACTGCTCTGTTTTTATATAATCGAATTTAATTTCTTATTTTTGTTTTTTATTTAACTAAGATAAAAAAATTCACAATTTCTTATTCGTAGATAACTACGAGTTTATAAAAAAGTATATTTTTTCATAATTTACTTTATTCAGAATCGCTTTGGCTTATGTATCATTTCAAATTTATCCTTTAGGCTATGGTTGCCATGAAAGTTATATGTTTTTATGCAGCGGAAGAGTTGCTATGTTGTGTAATTGCAGAAAACTATGATACATAATTGCATATTATAGAAAAAAAAGCTTATTTTAAACTTTAAATTCAGTTTAGATAACATTTAGTAAGAGAAACTTTTTGTAACTTCCCAGAAAAGTTGTAAAAATAGTTTATTAACTTCAAACTATATGAGGATATGCAAAGCCAACAACAAAGCAAATAACATATATTACTGCAACTAATTATAAGTCCTATTTAAGCAATTAAATTTATACGAATAAATAAACATTAAATAATATTTAATATATAGATTATTACAATTAAATTAACTTTATTGATTATATATATGTTATATATTATACATTTGAAGCTCAGATTGCTCTTATTAGTGGTAAGTTACTGTGATTGATCGGCAAACATTCTTTCACCCCACATAATCAACAATTATTTTTCATTTTATTACTATAGTGTTGTGCTCAGAGGCGGAACCTCTTTTAAAAATCTATTCCAACTCGTGATCAAAGCTAGACAGTCACAGATACAGTGTTTGATTGTGTATTCTTTGCCCAAGTTACAGCAAGTTTCTTTACTCTGTCTGTCTTGTTAGTAAATTTGCTTGACCTGCTTTTGTTGTAGAAACGCCAAATCAGTCGAAATTTGTTGTAACTCCACCTTCTATCTATTATTAGTTAGCTGCAGAAATAGAGAGATGTGTCCCTTTTAGCAGTCTCTAGAGATGCATGTACCGGTATCTCTAGCAAGATGTCTTTGAAAGCGCCATAGCGAGCTAAAGTGTTGGTTTCCTTATTTTCCTTTATATTCCTCTGATCGGAAACCTATATAGGTAATAGTAATATCCGCAAGATAATTTAGCTTGCGAAGGTACTTTTTTTAACAGAATACGTATCTTGTTAGCACTTTTATTATTCCTAAAAATACCAATTATTTGAAAGTTGAACTTTTGATTCTTTAAAAGTTCATTACTTGTCTTTTCTGTTCTTTTGAAATATTTTTATTCATAACACAGCATTTTTATAATTAGATATCCCCATGTCTATGTTTTACTATATATGAGATTGTTATCCTTAAAATAGACTGAAATAAAACTGATGCTTGTATTCAAATAAACTATTGTCTAGTACAAAAATCACTTACTTTTGTAAATTCCTAAACATTTTTTAATATTACGAATTCACTATTGGCTATAATAGCTATATAAAGTGGCTATAGATCAAAAAGAAAAGAGCTGGTAAGCTTACATGCTAAGCCCATCACTGGAATAAAGTTATATGTTTATGCTGTCTCAGCAAACACAGAACCCAATATCAATTAATTATACTTAGGCTCTTCTGGACTTTAGTAAGAAGCCACATAGTGAAGAATTCAGCTTGTGGAGATATCATAATTTAAAACATTCTGAATGAACTGTGACGGCGAAAAGATACCAATAAAGTCTCAAATAGAGTTCAGCACTAAGCACAAAGGATATCAAAAATCTGTCCGGATTTCTAACTGGGCATTGAAGTCATATTAAAAAAACGTGCTTTTCAGAAACCAGTAGTAGCATAAAACTATTA
The DNA here is from genome assembly GCF_002237135.1 of Teleopsis dalmanni. NCBI lineage: Eukaryota > Metazoa > Arthropoda > Insecta > Diptera > Diopsidae > Teleopsis > Teleopsis dalmanni. Next base: position 2,351 of record NW_024031714.1, on the reverse strand, counting down.
CAATATTTAAAAGGTTTTCATTTGTATGTAAATAAAAAAAATTTTAAATTTAGTTTATTACAACAAAATCATTTGTCTTTGGTACAAATTTAAAAGATATATCTTTTGCTACTGATAGAGCAGAAAGAAAGACACTTTGATAACATATGTGGTTCCACCTCTTTGTTTTTCCAACACATTTTTGTGATAAGCATTTGTGTGAATTTACTACTTTCAGCATTGCCACATATTTAATTTTCTATTTTAATGCTCCTTTCAGATATGCGTATTTGTGGTTGTTTGTCAAGGATACTGATTTATTGCAGGAACTGTGTCCACAGCAAGGAAGCAGAGGAAAAAATAATATTGAAAAATTTTGTAGGTGGAATAGAATTTTTGGCACGAATATTTTATGTAAAAGATACTCAGATATTCGTATGTGATTTTAAGTGTTTCGAAGATTAATCTTTTAACGTCCACTTAAAAGGAAAAAAATATATTTGCTCTTAAAAATTATTGCTTCTTAAATAATAAAATTTTTCTTACATTTTTTTAATAAAAAATAATAAAATTAATAAAGTTGGTTAATAGTAGTGGTTGGTTAGCAGATATCTACTACATTCCTAGCAAAAAACCTGAAGAAGTAATAGAGTACTCTTCACAATGTTAACTAATCTCTGACAATACTTGTACAGCAACGATATTTAATTTAAATTAAATTATTTGGATCAATTCACGTTTTCATCTATACAAAACTTAGTTTTAATTTTTTCAGCTTGTGTAAGGTTAGTTTAATAAACAATTCAAAATTTTATTAAACAAAGGTCTATCCTACTAAAACAAGTATATTCTGTATTTTAGTGCAGGCTAGATTTAATTTCCTTATTCCCTAAACTCCTGTCAAACTTTGTAGCTCATTACTTTATTTCACTTTAATCTAAATTTTACTATTCATTCTTATTCCAAACCGTTAATAACCAACTGACTTTATAGTCCACATGCGATCACTACTGTTGAGTCCCCACAATTGAAGAGTTGTCACTATGAAGTAAACAAAAATTAGAAAGAAGGAAAATCTATTTCACAACTCAATTGATCTTATATGCATGAAAATAACACAATAAAAATTAAAATATAAAAATAAAAAGATATAGACCAATTATATATTTTAGTACGAACTCTTAGACGTGTCAATTAATATTATTATATATGTATTATAATATAATACATTTATTTAGTTCAGAGAGTTCACATATTTTAAGCTCTTCAAGTGTTATGCAGACATAAAATGTGCTAATAGGTCTTAATGGATCTCAACTTATATACTGGAACTAAACTCGTGCAATATTTACTTTAAATGTACAATTTATATTCAATATCTTAAAGTTTTATAATAAATATAATTCCTTTTGAAGAATAAAAATATTTTATGCATTTTAAAAAAATAATCTTTAAATAATCTTTAAAATAAACATTGTATAGAATTATACAATGTTCAGACAGCCAAATTTCCTTAATTTCCTAAAAATGAAATTAAGTTAATTTCGAAAGTGTTCATACTGCCTCAAATTAAGGAAATCATATGTCTTTTGTTTACAAACCGAATGTTAAAAATTACATGCTCCAAACACCATTCGTCTGAATTTTGTATGGAAAAAACAACTTAATTTCACTGAAACGAAGATGAAATTAAGATTTTTGCGAAATTAAGATATATCTAAATATAGTATTCAAGACTAATATATAACAACTCTCAATAAAATTTGTAACAATAATTATTATAAAGATTTTAAAATAAATTTTTATATTAAAGGATATACATCTTTTTATAAAATTTTTTAAAAACATTTTCTTAATTTCCTTAGTTTCATGCTGAATTCTTGTTGGAACATTTACTAAGCCACAGGAGAACAATTAGTTGCTAAAACAAAGCCTAATGTATCCTTTTTACCACTTTATGATGGCAATTCTTGCTTTTTTATCATCGTTTCACAAAAACCACTTATTTAAAGGCCATTAACTCAGCCACTTGTCAAAGGACAACTTTTCCCAAAGGCTAAACTTAGTACACCGCCAATTTATTACAGTAACAAGCCCAAGCCCGTTTTGATATCTCCATGACATGCAACTTGTTTATGGCGCAAATGCAAAAGGACAATAATTAAATTTTAGCCAAATGAAACCACAAGTAAAATGAAATAAAAATTAATTTAATGCTGTTGGTAATTGTGGTTGCAAAATGTCGAGTCTCTACCAAAGGATATGACATTTTATATTTCCGAATAATAAGTCCTGAAGCCAGATGGGATGAAGTCTTAAAAGTATTAAATTAAATTTATGGAATTTATTTATTTTTTCAGTATTGTTGAAAA
>NW_024031713.1:0-14787 GCF_002237135.1 Teleopsis dalmanni | reverse complement strand
TTATAAAGCAGAATTTATCTTACACTGTATATAAATTCTAAATTATGACTAGAATTATGACTACATTATGATTAAGGATTATAAAAATTGTTTTTTTTGATGCGCTTATAATGCTGTGATTTCGACCAATGTATAATAGACGTATATTCGATCAATTACTTTTATGAAGTTGAGTATATGATACCAATTGATTACCTTATTAAAAAGATAAGGTGATTTCCTAACTAAATAATATAATTATGCAATTTAGTTAAAGGTGTTTGTAATCTATTTTTAACATTAGCTAGGATATGAGTATTACAGAAATTGTTTCTTAAAAGTATTTCCAAAATAATGTACTTATATAGTACACGTCACGTACTATGTTCTTGTCAATTTTCTTAAGTTCGACAGTAAACTCGTTATTTAAGATAAATGGGTTTTAAAATCAAGATTAGCTGAAGAGAATTAGAGTTTGAAGCATTTTTTTTATTTCTTTGGCTTTGATTCTCTCATTCATACAGTGTGACAGATTTGATATATGATAAATAGATTTAAAGTTTCAAATCTTGAAATTTGTTTAACATTTCAATAACAGCTGTCTACGAATCATTTGCAAAGTATTCTATCCTAATACAGTTAACAACGAAGAGCACTATTAACTTTGTTAATGCAAAAAAAATGAAATATTGTATAATGAGAAGATACTGAAGGTGGATTGGTCACACACTCCGTTAAAGCCCTGTTGAGATATCAACAGCCGCACTAGAACCCAGTGGAACCCAGTGGGTAAGCGAAAACCTGATAGACCACGTAACACATGGACAAGGTCGGTGTTAGCAGAGCTTAGACTTAAGCTCTGGACTAAGCAGGTCACAATTATTATATCTAAATAGAATAAGATTTCATGATTGGATTGAAACTTTATAACTAAATAAAGTGAATTTGCGCATTATTTTTACGGCAATATGAAAAATTTGGAGAATAATTTTTCATCACTGGCTATATATTATTGACCAGTACTCTGAAGACATAAATCGATTTTGAGATACACACTATTTTAATAAAAGCTGATAAAGGCGACTGTATAAGAAAAATATACTTTTTCTGAAAAAGATATTTTCAATGATAATTATCACTTAGTGTTATGTTTTTTTTTTTATTTAAATTTTTAAGTGTGCTTAGTGATATTTTATTGATCTAGACTATCAGTGATATAAAATTTGTTACTCTAAAAAATTTGAAAATATTTACTCCTTAGAATTGGATTCATTATGGAATTAAAGTACGTAGTGTTGGTGTTAGTTAGTTAGTTGTGGTGATGAGAGGATCAAATCTTCATCAATTAGCTAAGAAAGTCGTTTGGAATCCACAAATCCTTGTAATAATGCGTAGTAAAGAAAAGATCAAGCTAGAACCAGCCAAAGGCACTTATATATGGGTCATTCTTTTACAAACCGGACACCTTTTTGACCTCATCACCTCCGATTTGGCTGAAATTTTTTTTATGAGCTCCTTTCATAAAATAAGAAGACCCGTATCTCGGGAAAAAATTTTGTAATTTTTTTCCTAGGAGATATGGACCCATGGGGTTTTGAGAATTGGCATTGTAGACACATTTTCAAATGGCTATATCTCAAGTTCTATAAAAGGTAGAAACTTGAAATTTATTGCGTTTTAAAGATAATTGGTTGAGCTTTTAAGAAATTGTTTAAACAATTAAGATTGTTTATATTTAAGTACTAATATTAACCGTTAAATTTCAAAAAAAAAGATATCTCAAAAGGGTACACAACATTTTTCATTTTTTATATTTTATTTAGATTCAGTTTTAAATTTTACTAAGAAATAAAAATTTTCATGATAGTATCGATTTTTATAAATTTTTTAAATTTTTTTTTTCTCATAAAACACATCAAACACATGCGTGCTATATTTACATTGAATGAATTTTCAAAAAATATACTACAAATATTCTTATATAATATTTTTGATTTCAATTAGTAATAAAATTGTACATAAAACTCAAAAATTTCAGGACGATATTGTCGTTGGAACTACTTTTAAAAAATTTATTTATCCTTCACATCACTCCAAACACATACACACGATTTTTCAGTAAAAAAAAAACAGAGGAATACGTCACACAAATTTTTCATTTTTACTTTTAATTCCGATTAAACAATAAATTCTTCTTCGAAAATAAATATTTCCAGTGTGATATTGCTTCCAGAAGTAATTTAAAAAAAATTAATTTATCAGGTGTCCTTCATGTTACTCATACGCACCATAATACCCTTGAATCAATTTTCCAAGAAAAGTGACACAATATTCACATTTTAAATTAGTTCCGCATCATCTCTATTTTTAAATTATAAATTTTAACATAATTAAACCGTTTTATGAACTTTTTCTTATATTGATCAGTTTAAAAATTAATTAGTTCCACACTAGCTGAACAACAACAGCCAGTCATCGAGCGAGGAAAATATTCAACAATCAAGTAATAGCAGTTCGGCTACATACGAAACTGAAGTCAGAAAAAGTGCTATTAATCCATTAAATAAAGCACTCTCTCTAATAAGCAATACCCCAATTACATCGAGAAAACTTAAACAACAGGAATATAAAAATGAAAAAATAAAGGATATAACTGAAGCGATTAAACATAAAATTTTCAACATTCCTCCCGATGAGTCCAACAATAGCGATGAAGAAGATGACCTTGCATCAATTTTAAAAAATCTACAGGAAAAATTCAATGGCACAGCAGATAGGACGATGAAAATAAAAATATTGAGTGTGGTACATAATTGGTCTTTTCGAAGAATCTCAACTCACTTTCCAAACGCTACAAAGCATATGATTACTGTAGCTAAAAAACTTGCTTCAGAAAAAGGAATCTTAGAAGACCCAAATCCAAAAAGCCACCCATCGTTAGAAAAACATGTAACCGATGCAGTTTTAAATTTTTACGAATGTGATGAAAACAGTCAAATAATGCCTGGGAAAAAGGACTGCGTATCCGTAAAAATTGACGGGAAGAGGACACAAATGCAAAAACGGCTCATTCTAAGCAATCTAAAGGAGTTGCATACTCTTTTCAAACTCAACCATCCGGACCTCAAATGCAGTTTTTCAAAATTTGCAGCTTTACGACCACAACATTGCGTTCTTGCAGGAGCAATGTAACTCATCACAAAGCAGACTTTGGTTTGGAGGCAGAATGGCACTTTTTCCCAACTTCACACGGCAAAGGACCATGCGACGGCTTAGCTGGTACCTTAAAGAGGAATGCTGCAAGAGCTAGTCTTCAACGAATACATAATCCAATTCAAACACCAAAGGAATTATTTAACTGGGCTAACGAATGTTTACCAAATGTTGTGTGCCATTTCTCAACATCAAAAGACTATGAAGCTGAAGAAAATAAGATTAAACACCGTTTTGAAGCAGCTACATCAGTTAAAGGCACATTAAAATATCACTGCTTTATTCCTAATTCGAAAACGATATTAATGGCAAAAATATTTTCTTCTGCAGACATTACAGATTATGTGTCAATAATGAAATGATTATTAATAAAATCAATACAAAAACTTAAAAAAAATATTTTGTTTATAGTTCTTTACATTTTATCTCCATATAGAATTGTTTACAGTTTATTTCCTATATCAATTCGTAACTGCTTAAAGAGTTTTTTCAACTGTGTAATTATGTGCTGCAGTTATACAGGTAGTTCAGCTAGTGTGGAACTAATTAATTTTTAAACTCATCAATATATGAAAAAGTTCATAAAACGGTTTAATTATGTTAAAATTCATAATTTAAAAATAGAGATGATGCGGAACTAATTTAAAATGTGAATATTGTGTCACTTTTCTTGGAAAATTGATTCAAGGGTATTATGGTGCGTATGAGTAACATGAAGGACACCTGATAAATTAAATTTTTTTAAATTACTTCTGGAAGCAATATCACACTGGAAATATTTATTTTCGAAGAAGAATTTATTGTTTAATCGGAATTAAAAGTAAAAATGAAAAATTTTTGTGACGTATTCCTCTGTTTTTTTTTTTACTGAAAAATCGTGTGTATGTGTTTGGAGTGATGTGAAGGATAAATAAATTTTTTAAAAGTACTTCCAACGATAATATCGTCCTGAAATTTTTGAGTTTTATGTACAATTTTATTACTAATTGAAATCAAAAATATTATATAAGAATTTACATTCAATGTAAATATAGCACGCATGTGTTTGATGTGTTTTATGAGAAAAAAAAAAATTTTAAAAATTTATAAAAATCGGTGCCATCATGAAAATTTTTATTTCTTAGTAAAATTTAAAACTGAATCTAAATAAAATATGAAAAATGAAAAATGTTGCGTACCGTTTTGAGATATGTTTTTTTTTGAAATTTAACGGTTAATATTAGTACTTAAATATAAACAATCTTAATTGTTTAAACAATTTATTAAAAGTTCAACCAATTAACGCAATAAATTTCAAGTTTCTACCTTTTATAGAACTTGAGATATAGCCATTTGAAAATGTGTCTACAATGCCAATTCTCAAAACCCCATGGGTCCATATCACCTAGGAAAAAAATTACAAAATTTTTTCCCGAGATACGGGTCTTCTTATTTTATGAAAGGAGCTCATAAAAAAAATTTCAGCCAAATCGGAGGTGATGAGGTCATTTTTTGCCAAAATCCGTCCGGTTTGTAAAAGAATGACCCATATGTAAGAATCTGGCTGTTGTGTTGTGTCGAGAAACCTACAGCTATCTTAAGATAAAATATTATGTGCTAATATTCAAGAAATATCCTTTAACAACAGCCATGGCATTCGTAATAAAAATAAAAAAAAAAAAAATAAAGGAGTATCTATATTGGTATAGCAATTAATTTCACTATTGCTAAATGTAGTTTTTAGAAATCGTTTCTGTTAGATTACTTGACAAATATGTCAGTGATATGTTAAGCATATGCAAATCGTGAAGAAATAATTTTTTTGACTAACAAACGTTTATAAATATTGAAGGAAAAAATGTACCATATAAGCTTAAGTAAGCCTTGAAAAACAATTGTATAAGTTTTTAAAATCGAGAATGTACCTTGAATTCTTGAGGCCTCACTGTCATTGTTGAAACCCACACGCGCATATATAAACATAATTTTTTCTTTCCCTAAACACAAATCTCTATGAATCTTTCCCTATAAACTGAGATCGCTTTACCGTGCTGAACTGTAAAAAGTTTTGAAATTGTTGTTCTTTGTTTATTTATAAATCGCCATGTTTATTCATGAAATACCGCATGATTAATGTCCTTCGGTGTTGCTAGTTGAGTATGTGTGAGCGGCTCAAGTGCATAAATGCGATGGCGTATTTGTGCATAAATGGCAATTTATTTCTGGAACCGCAGAAGTCATGCGAATATGTAGCTTTGCCATGTTTTATTTATGAAACAGCGTAAATCCCCTGTACCATCTTAAGATCACGGCAACAACATGTACCGCATAAATTATAAAAACGTCATCGCTCATATTTCACTACAATCAAAACGCATAGGTAGGTGCGTTTCATCTATGGATAGCAATTTGTGCATAAAGGAGGAGAAAGGAAGAAGAAGAGAAGGAAGGATAGGAAGGAGGAGAAATTTTATTTTTAGTTGTATGAACATTTAATACTTTTTATTGTTTTAGATATTTTTATATTAAATTTGATTGGAACGCCAATTATGATGGCAGTGACTAAAATAGTCTTAATAAAAACTATTGAATTTAATAGACAGGATTCGAACGGTACTAATTTGCAACAACAAAACTTTTTTATAATTTTTTTTTAATTAATTGACTTTTTGACTAACCACACAGCTGTGTCGAGTATTGCCAAATACCCACCATCAGTGGTGTTGGAATTATTTTTTATATTTAATAAATTATAATTAATTAATTATAATTTCGTCAAATATATAAATAAAATGGCAATTAATATGAATAAAAAAATTTATTTAATTTCAGGACTCGCTTATACGAATCGAATAGCAACATTAGCAAGACTTCGTCTTTATTACTTTCCTATATTAGATAATTTTTATATAGTTGTGAGACTTTTTTAGATGTTTCGTCAATTAGTACTGCAGGCTTATTAAAACTACACAGACATCTAATAGCTATGGTCAGTCGCATTACCAGGATACTTAAAAGTATAAAGATTACATCAACTACGTTATTTTCAAATTTATAGCATTGCATATTTTGAAATATTTTTTCTAACAATTAATTTTTTATGATTTCGTTCTAATATAAACACAGCAAGTGAATTTGTTAATAAAAGTTTCACAACAAAGTAACAAAACTCTAGAAAAATGGGCGAACATAAAAGGCAAGTATGGCTTTGAGTTAGTTGGTTAAGGTGCGCTGACTCTAAGCTTTAAATTTGGCAGGGCACGAGTTCGATTTCTGGTACTTGCAGTTTTAAAAAATAATTTACGAATAATTAAATACAAGAATTATTTCCAAGACCACTGATAATGGGTATATGGCAATACTTGAAACAGCTGTATGGTCAGTGATAAATTCAATTAAAATAATTAAAATAATATAAAATGAAATTTTGTTGTTGTAGTTTCACTACTGTTCGAAAAACCACTTTATTAAATTTTTATTTAATCTTCGTTCCTATAAATTTTTAAAGGTCTCGGGTTATAGAATCTTTTAAAGCGGATATAAGATTTTTTAAAAATTTTCAAAATACTAAAACAATTGTGCAAAGTGGAAAAATCCTTCAGTTTAACCAATTTTAATTCTTCTCTTTGTCTTTATAATTTGCAACTTTGTAGCTTTATAGCTTTTAAATTCTTATCTATTGTTTTTCCAAGTCGATGAATTCGTTTTATTTGAAAGGATATCTCACACATATAAAGTCAAACTGATTAGTTGCATTCTAAAATTCCTGCTAAACTTTGTTTGCCCAGAAATTCTTAATCGCATGCCGAGCTTCATTCATCCTTTATGCCTATGTAAGCCCAAAGTCAATGTGGCCAAATCCAAATATTTTTGCATTGAACCTTTTGCACTTTTAGCTGCAGTGTGTAAACACTTTGATGTGAAATTAATTACACGTAAAATTAAAGGCTGAACGAAGCCTTAGTGGCTCCGTTGCAGTTCTGTACGTTGAAAAAGTTTTCCAAATGCGAATTACGAAGTACAAAGAGCAAATTGCACGTCAAATAATTACCTTGCACCTATAAATTGAAATGCTAGTTTGCGCCTAGCAAAAAGTATTTCAAAGTTTGCATTTTCTACGCAAGTTGCACTAAAATAATTGCAAAAGTTATGCATTTACGCTACTCGCTAAGTGAGCAGGACATGTTCGCCCAAGCGATTAAGAAGTTTCGACTAATCATGTGGAATGCTTTGATCAAAGCCCAGTCAATAAATATCGACTTCAGAGGCTATAAATCGAAAAACTACAACTGATTGCCTTTTCAGTTTTATTTGTGAAATAAATATTTGACTTAACAATACTTTTATTAAAAATCTATAATTCAATATTTAGTTTAAAAATTTCTCTGCAATAAAATAATAATAATTTTCCTAGCCGATATGTTGAATGCTATTGTGTAGAATCAATAAAAAATTGAATTTTATTGTAATAAATAATTTAAAACTATTACTTAAAATTTTTAAAATGGTCTTTGACTTATATCACAAATTTCTCTCATAAAATAAATAAATATCTGAAGTCTTTTGTAAGCATGTAACATGTGAATGAAATTGATATATATTTGTTTATAGATTTATATTTTATAGTTAAATAAATCTTTTATGAGTTTATGTAGAGTATAAATCACAAACAAGTTCGTATTACATTTTTATATATTACTTCCTAATTCTTGATTTATTAGGTATTTAATGGCTGCGAATGTCACATACAAAAATTATGTACTGAAATCAATACCAGAACGTCAAAGCAATTGCAGTGTTTTAATAAAAACATTTTGATTAAATATTGAACATGTTTAGTTTATGACAGTAGCGGATTTAAAAGGTGAAAAATGCTTTTTAAGAAATTCTAATACTAATCAATTTATAAAAACAATGTCGATTATTATTTAGGGTTACCCATTTGGTCGCTCTCTTACGATAGTACAGCCTCAGAGACTAAAGTCTCAATCAGAAGCGTGGTTTACTAATGTTTACTTTTAAAAACAGCATACAATAAAAAGCCCTTTTTATGTGAATACTTAAAAGCTTTGGATTACGTTATGCGAGATTCACTGTTCATGATAGACGAAACTGAGTGATATCGTGGGAGTAAAAAAAAGAAATAAGATAGATCGACTGTAATTGACGCACTTTCTCTGGAAAAGATACACCTTTGTGGAGTGTTAGTCTTAGTGTTGGGGTGCCTTATGTGTTGACATTGGCTAGCACTCAGCAGTTTCCTTCTTATGTAGAAGAAAGTTAATGTTGGCTAGCAAAACAAGAAAAAGTTTTAAAAATATTTGCCTATGTGTCTGTTAAAAGCAGACGAGACTTCCAATCACATTATCTGTGACTGTCCAGCCTTGATTTGGGTCAAGAGGAACTGTTGAATGACTATAATATTTTCAGACATGAAACTGTGACGTGTTTCTCAAGATAAGAAGATTTGTCGGCGATAGTGCGTTTGTAATAGAAGTTTTAGAAGTATTTGGACTGTACGGGTAAGTAAGTAGTGGTTGTAGTCTTGAACGTAGTCTCTGAGTACGCCATTTGTTTAATACATCTATGAAAATTAAAAAAACAATTGAAAATTTGAGTTTCAAACTATGACTTCTAGGAAATTTTCGCTGTAACTGAAGAATTTAAATCATTTTTCAGGATTCATGCGATAAAATTGTCCATAGAACACATGACTTTTACAAACTTAAATGACAAACTTTAATGAAGTTTGTTTTAATTTTTTAATTTGAAATTCAATTGCTCTTGATATAAATACTCCATCATAAATATATAGACGAATATGTATAAAAGTACGCAAAAATGGTACATTAAATTCAGCAAATGATTTGAAAAATGAAATTCCAATCTTCGTACTTACCATTTATTATTCTTCAATCAAACCATGAAAGTCCACGTAGTCATGACTATTTATTCAATCCTTTAGTTCCCATATTAAATATTATATTATTCACTTATTATTTTTGATATATTGAGAGCATAACTTGTCCTCACTTCACTTAGTCCCATATCTTTCGCATTATTTTAATATTTTTACTATTCCCTTTAATTTATTGCAATTTTGTTTTATGACAATTAAAATGTTATGCTAAAGAATTTCTTATAGGTGACCAGCGGATTTCGGATCAAGGATGAGAAGGATGAAAATAACTTAAATTGGTATAACAATAAACAGTTCTTTTTACCTAAAGTTGAGTTCCCGGGGCATCTTCTAGTCATGTTGATACTTTAGAAAACAAAAATAAATTTTGAAATTTACATTCTTTTAGAGTGTACTCATAAGTAATGCTGAGATTTGTACTACATAGACAAACCAAGAGTCTACAAAGTATTAACATAATTAAGCAAAGCTAATGTTATTTATTATTATGTTGAGGTTAGTTGAGTCAGTGCACTTGAGCAGTTTTACTCTCTATTAACTGCGAGATGTCTTCATAACTCCATTCTGCGCCTTGACTGGATTATTGTTTATCATTTCATCAGACTAAGCAATAATTGACCTCAGATCTGCATACCTCCCCGAGGAGCCAGTAACCATTCTGAGATTCAATAACGCGATGTTGGTAAGCCTGTCAGTTTTCGTAAATAATTTCAGGGCTCTATCCTGATGTTGTTTATAATTGTTTTGATTTGAACAGTGGTATCTAACACATTTGATTATATTTATTAAAATAGTGTTACTTCAAAGTTGTTTTATGTGCCTGCAGTTTACTTAAGTAATTATTTTTATGACATTTGTTTTATTTTGAAATATTTAACTTCATGTACCTAACAAATAATTATTTTTGCATGTTATTGTCTCCAATCTAAGATATTCAAATATTAACAGGAAAATATTTTTATAATCTAATTTAACTGCAGTTAACTGAAAGTGATTTTAAGTATTAATAAATGTCCAAATTCTTGAATATTTAACAATTTGTTGAATTTTCATTATGCGTAGGGAAAGAGTTATGCAATATTATCTACGTAATGTATCTGAATTTAAAATTTCAAAAGCTTAAATATATAGCCAAAGGATTTATTATTAGTACAAAGTGATGTGCTTGAAACTTTAACCAAAATATAATCTCCTTGTCTTCTACAAAAAGCTTTGTGCATATTTTGCGAAATTCGTGTAATCCAAAAATTATGCAGTTTTGCTTAACGTTGCTTTTTATCTTTTGCATAATTAATTAACGGGAATAATTCCGATGATAAGTTTAAGTAATTTCAACGAAAATTTAATAAAATTAAAACGGAGAATACATAAGAAAATTTTCACAAAATAATAATTTGGTAATAATTTCTTATTACACGCTATCTGAGATAGTTTGGACATTACGTATGTGTATTTGCGATTCTTGGTCATTATAATATTTTCAGGGATTTATTTTCGTTTTTGTTGATGGATTGATTTATACTGTGAGTCTCAATCCAATACATAATCTCATGTATCCATGAGAAAGGTTTTAAGGCACTTACTAGTTAATGTATTATGATACATAGAGTACTATGTCTAAACTAAAAATGGTGAAAAAACAAACCATCGGAAAGTATCGCAAGGACCAAAAACTAGAGATATTAATCTAGTGTTAAAAATGATTCTTGTGTATGATATGCCAATAGCTAATAAAGCTCCTGCGCAGTATTTGCATAAAACTTAATTTGCCTCAAGTACACAAGCTTTTAAAATAGCTCAAAATAAATGGTGGAAATTAATTAAATTAAATCTAGCAGCACGCGATTATTATTATTATAGAATATATTTAGAAATAATGTGATAAATTGTTATTACGAGCAAGTTTCAATTAATTTTTTTTGTTAAATAAACGACCTAAGCCCAGTAACAAATAAAAACACTAGAAATACTATGTGAAATAAACTCTTTGTCTTCTATACTCTGCTTTTCAAGTACCAATTAGCTATATTTATAACATGACAGCATTGAATATTCAAAGACTTTGGCAATCTGTCAAATACAACTCAAGTAACAATTCTATTAAATGACTGTGTACCCTAGACTATAAACAATTTTCCTATTCCGAAACGCAGTTTAAGTATTTAGTTTCTTCTTAACATGTTGGGTTAACATGTTAGCAACATACCAAGGCCAGAAAGGATCTATAATTTGAGGTCTGTTTAAAAACTTAATCAATTATTTATAAATCCCATTCAAAACTTGTATTTAAAATACTTTACTTACGAAATTCGGATTTGGGGACTGTGAACCACTTCTGTATAGTTAAACTACAGCGTTCCCAATCTGTTAGACTAATTCCCTACGTGTCATGTTATATATGTAATAAAAATAAATGCACCAAAAGAAATTTGTAGATATTATGAAAGATATATTAGGCAACAAAGCATTTATGTAAATGCTTTAGAAATTTGGCCTTTAAATACGAGTACTGAAACTATCCAGCTAATAAGACTCTTCACTCTAGACTTACTCTTCAGGCGATAATTAGTTATTGGAAACTAGTTTAAAAATAAGTTTATCTGGAGTTATAATTTTTATATTCTGTCTTATTTCCGCATTGAAAAAAAGTGAACTTAAAGCACTAAAAAGTTTGGAAATTGGGATTAACATGAAATAGTGCCTGCAAACAGATCTTTAAAAAAAATTGATGATTGGTACATAAAAAGTTTCGTTCAAAATTGTGCTCAGTATTACGGGAGGACATAGTATACAAATTCCTCCTAAGAACAATAAAAATAAGATAACAGATAACATGGAGAATATTTATTTTCTGACATTTTTTAGTGTTAAAAAATTGTAGTCTTTCTTAGAATTTGTTTATTTTTGACAGCACATCGTAATATCTAATTAATTCGTTATTTTCATATACTTTTCCAGTAGTAGTGCTTGTGTTATATATATATTTATCAAAGGCGAGGCGTCGAATGGTTCAGAGTGTTCACTGAACACCTTAACAAAGCTTCCTTTTCAGATCTTTTTTTTATTAGGTAAATAATCTCGCTATTTTGCTACTTAAAATTTTTTATAATAGCTTTTCCAAACATATTAACATAAACACAAAACTTATAATACAAATAAAACCACACATACATATGTTAGTTACACCCAACATTACTTATAATTAATAAAAGAGAAAATACATTCCTCTTAAAATATACTAAGGTTCAGAATAAAAACTGCACCGCGCTGCTTACAAAGCATGCAAATGAAATAACATTCACATTGGGACTATGTTCAGTATTGAATAAACACAAAACATACAAACAAATATAAAAATAAAAGAGAAAACAAGCCCCGCAAAATATGTACGTAAAATAATCATATGTTAACTCTTAAATTAATGTGTGCAAGCAGTTCAATAAAAAAAGTAAACCTCCAATGTTATGCAAAGTAAATACAAAAGAGAAAAGAAATGACTGAGCGAAAATCGCTTTACATTTGACTAGAGGTTCATTCGACTAAACTGAACCATAAGTTCATACAAAGCGTCCAAATACAATCAAAGTCACGGTTGCTGTTTTATATGAGCAAATGGTTCAGTAAAAAAACTGAAACGCGCATAGTAAATACAAAGTAAAAGAGAAAATGAATGCACGAGAGTTTCTTACTCTTATGTAGAGGTTGGAAATAAACCAAAAACAAAGTCATTATTGCAATTTTATACTAGCAAATGGTAAAAGTAAAGAAAAAATTAAAAACATTTAAAGTGAAAAATAATATTTAGAAATGGATAAATGTGTGATTAAAGATTTGATTCAAATATCATTTTTTAAACGATCTTCTGAAAAAAAGGTTTTAATTCGTTTTTCTACAGCTATTTACCATAAAAACCAGTGGATCACAGGCTGCGAACATTTAAATAAATTGTTTTGTTGGTCTTTTACGCCATTTGCTTGTAGAAAGGACAAAACTTAGAAGTAGAGGGAATACGTTATAGTTGGAATTCAGTTTTGATCAAATTGTGAACACCTTGCCAAAAAGCTGATGCCTCGCTACTGATATTTATATATAGTGTTTATTGCACTTATTATGCTCGAACTATGGGTATATATACGCTAAAAATCATTTCACTTGAAATGTATTTTCATTTAATTTTTTTTTTTTTATACTAACATCTTAGATAATATATTGTGGATTACAGTTGAGAACTTATACTTGACATTTTTGTATGCAACTTCTATAATACTTTTTCCTTTTAGTTACCAAAATGTTAAAATGTACAAACCATATCCTAAGTGAGTAAATAAATTTTTAAAATTGTCTATTTATAAACTTAGTCAAAATAATCTCATATAAAGAAGAAGATTCTTATTTACTTCATGTGTCCCACATTTTTTTTACTCTACACTAAATAAAAACTTATCTTTCACATTCAAAGATATTTTGAATAAACATTTTGCTCGATAGCAATTATTTGAGTTATCTGATAATGTAGAATATATACCAAAAATTATCGACAAATCGACTTGAAGTACATTTCGGAATTGCTAGCGACCAAATTTGTTTTGTTCAGAAATATTTGGGTAGTGTACACTGCTCACACATATTTGCGGAGAACCATTATTTGAAGAATGTCATTTGCACAAATGCATGTCCTTCAGCACATTTGCATTTTGCTGCATTGCACATTCGTGCGCTTTTATGCGTGTGTGCTTGGTGCTTTGTGCTGGCGTTGCCTGCATTCTGCATCTCAATGGATGCCCCACTCTGTTTGAAATGTTGATTTAGCTTTTATGTGCATTTTTCTTTCATACGAGCTGCGCATTTAAAACATATTTTTGGGTATGGCTTAAAGGATTTTGCTTAAAGTTTTTGTTGGGAATTGCACATATCAGATAGATTTTTGGATATGACGTTTGCAGCACGAGCACATCATAGCTGCAAAATTTTAATGGCAAAATTGAAAAAATTTTCAAAATTTGTAAAATTTTTTTATGCACTACATATAAATAGTGCCAGCAGTTGTTTACTGAGTTATTGAATGGTCAGCATATGGTTTTTAAATATAATATAATAAAGTACATTCAATTATAAAAAAAATACTGCGTTATGTTGGAACCGAATTATGAGCATACAGTTCATCAATTGATATCATTATGCGGCCCTATGCTCCGCTAGGAGAAGTGGAGACTAAGAAAACTAAAAATCATTAAGTACGTTCTATAGATTTATGCGTAAGGATAGAAAACTGTGAAATCAGGCCTATTTTCACTCTAAAAAGCAATTATTTCGAATAGCTAAATAGGAAGGATGTAAAGCACTCCCAGATTACCAACAAATCTTTGAATTGTGCCATGGAGTAAAAATGGCATATCATGAAGCTAAGCGTCACCCCAATGGCACAAGGTATTGGTAGCTTATTACTTTAACTTTTAATAATTTTCTTTATTTTCGCCTTCAAAGTACTCTCCTCCTGCGGCAATACATGCATGCCAATGCTTGATCCAATTTTCCATACAAGTTTTATAGGCTGCCGAAGGTATGGCCTTTAGTTCACGTAGCGAATTCTCTTTTGAGTCGGGGGAGAGGAAAAAGTCATACGGAGCCATATCTGGAGAGTACGGTGCTTAGTTGATGATATTGGTGGAGTTTTCGGCCAAAAACTGCAACACAAC
>NW_024031712.1:0-14794 GCF_002237135.1 Teleopsis dalmanni | reverse complement strand
AATACTTACTTCATTGAAACGTTGATCGACACTTCGATATTCAGATTACATCGATACTCATTCGACATTTCTGCTAACTGCAGTCGACTATCAGCTGATCAAGAGAACACTATAATAATAGCCTATTATTAGCTTGAGTTGTAGCTGCCATTCAATTTTTCAAAACTATGACTAAATTGAAGCCATACGTTTGGATATTGATTCGTCGTTGAGATGGAACAAGGCTCATCACTGCTATTTTTTTTTTGTGCACTTGATTGTAAAATGCAACATAACCTCAAATGAAACTAATGAAACCATAATTATAGGTTATAGTCACAGTCATATTCCCATTAAAGGCGTCAAGCTCAATTGGTAGCTGTGATACTAGATTTACACCTCCGGTTGCATTTTGCAGAGGAAATTTACTACTATTATACTCCAAACAGTATCGGGTGGAGCCCATTGGATTTTAGTCACCTCTTACAACAGGCAAAGTCTGTTGCTGCTGCCCACGTGGGTTGGGAATCAATTTCTCTCTATCTCTTAACTCAATTTCTTTATCATATTCCAAGGCTATTAAAATTTGACATCTGTCAAGTTTTCCAAACGGTGTGAGATAAAGTTATCGGTTTGATATGCAAATAATTGTCAGTCGAAAGGAAAGGTATTATTGTTCGATTTTATTGCATTGTACATTGTTGTATGAGTAGTAAACTATTTCTGACAAAAGTGTGCCTATCAGTTTTTAGCTGATTATGATCCCATTGGGAGTCTAAATGGGAGTTAGTACACAACACAACATATCAGTAAATAAAGTAAATAAATAAATAAAGTAATAAATAAAGTAAATAAAGTGTGGTAAATATTAGCGCAATCCTTGCCGTTTAATTAAAACTGCTTTCACTAATCACCTGGTATAAAGGGCTTGATAGGTGTTATGTAAAATTAATCATCCATGAAATGTTGGTTCTGAAATAAGTTTTGGACGTTGACGACTTCCTGTAAACGACATAAGAACTATGAATTGTGTAGATCCTTTAAGACAAAGGTATCTTTATCAATAAATACAACTTTTTCTTTACATCACCTAATGTACGTTAGCTACTTAACACAAGAAAAAGAAAACACCTAAAGACGTCTTCTATGTGAGACCGAAAAAATCTATGAACTATAAATACAAAGGTCTAAAGAAAATCAAGTTTAAGTCAATGATTGATGAATTCACCTCCAATAAGGAGTGGAGGCTAATTGGCTGCGAAACATGGTGGTATGTAACAATATATTTCCTCCACCACTATATTTATAAGACTACGTGGCTCTTCTCTGATCAATCAACACGCGACGATATTGATCATTCTATGTTTGATACCGTACAAGATTTTAGTGCACCATACGTTTGTTTTATGGTTAAGTATCTATATACAAAAAAATTGATATCACTCAGCAACAATCTCTTAAAAAATACATATTGATTGAATAACTTTTCAATTCCAATAATTCAGACGACATCTTTTATGTACCTTGCGCATACCTTCCATTCCCTATTGTGAAATATGTTCTGACTTTCCAATCGATAAAATAAATAGTCCAATGAGAAGTGTGACTCTTAGACTTATTGGTTCATTGTATAAGGGAAAACTAACTTGAACCTTTGACAAAGCTTAAAGTATTATTCAGTGGGAGGTCTAGCAGTTGACAGAGAATGATTTCTCAAAGCAGTGCTTTTGGCTAATTCGTCTGCTTTGCAATTGCCAAAAACATTTCTGTGACCGGAGACCCAGATTAGAGAAATGTTGAACTGCGTTGACATCTGGTTTAGAGATGTATAGATGTATAGCAGTCGAAATTCATCCTAGATGTGAACTGGACTGAACTTAAGGACTTTAAAGCAGCCTAATTAAAGTAAAAGCTCTACCATTCCTAATAGTAATCACCTCCATCTGAAAAGCACTGCAATGATCAGGAAGCCTATAGTAAAAAGGAAAGTTCTTCTGAAAATCTCCCATTGTCGTAATTGAGTCTACAGTGTCCTGTTAGAAGTTCAGATTTTAATGGATTTTAATTTTTAGACTTTAATGTCGTCTCTGCCAAAGTTTGAGCTCTCCAGTATTTAAGTAGATTTTATTTGTTTAGTAAAGATTTTAGAGCTGCTGTCATGTCCATACATATATGGTATCTCCGGTGCCCCTGTGTAGGCACTCGCACATAGCTCTAAGGCATAGACTTCTGTCTGCAAAATTAAAGCACTTTTTTCATTGCGATTGTTTGCGGAGTTTTGGCCTCATAATTCCTACTCCTGCATGCCATCTTTCATTTTGGACCCATCAGTACACCATAATTGTGAGCCCTGTTTTAAAATAATTTTTTTATTTCTCCAAGTTGATCGGTCACTGATAACCGCTTGGAATTCCTTGGAGAAGGCTACTCTTCTATTCATCTTATCAAAGACCTTTAGCCACGGAGAGTTCCAAACTTCATCTAGAACCTTTGTGTGCCCTGTTAGATTGTCCTCTTTAAGATTACATAGATAAGGAAGGCTTAGTGCGGCACTGGTCGCAGTCCTTTTAACGGTGAGGTGTAATGGAGTGAGTTCAATGAGCATTGTTAGAGATTCTCTGGGCGCGTTCTCATTGCTCCCGTTACGCTTATACAGGCTGTTGGATGAATCTTGTTAAATGTTAACTTAGCCTTTGTGTGATTTACCTTTAGACACCATGCCAAGGGAGCATAGGTAATCACTGGTACTATTGTTGTCTTGTACGACCAAGCCATCATTTTGGATCGCAGTCCCCGTGTTTTACCATACAATCTATGACACACATAAGTTGCCGTTAGTTTTTTGCCAGTTATATATGATAAATGGTTTTTCCAAGTCATAGTTTTATCTAAAATTACTCCCAGAGTAATTTTTTTACTTGTATAATATAAAGTCTATATCTCCTAACTTTAGGGTCCCTTGACTCGTTTTTCTTCTTCAGGTGAAGGATACCACGTTTGTTTTATTCGGATTAATCGAGAGTTTTTTTTCATGACACCAATCTTCAGTGATGTCAAGCGCTAGTTGCGTCTGATCACTAATGGTAGAGTCAAATTTGTCGCCTATTATGATAATCATATCATCTGCAAAGCCCTGAACTTGGTATCCGAGGTCATCAAGAGTCTGTAAGAGGCTCGTCAATGACCAGTAGCCATAGAAGTGGCGATACAATGCTTCCTTGAGTGTATCCTTTGGTTGACTTGACAGTTCATCGCTTTGACCTTATTTCAAAAATTATCGTCATATATGGCAGCATATTCTTTTCTTATCATTCCTTCCTCAATTGATCTGAATGTTGCGTTGTCAAAAGCTCCTGTAATGTCAACTGATGTGCAGAAAGCTATTTTTTTACCGTCTAAAACCATCTCGATCTTACTCGTTAGACTATGTATAATGGTCTCAGTCGATTTGACTGAGTGGTAAACATATTGTTCAATATGTATAGGTGAATCTAAAATGTTGAATTCCCTGATATATTGATCTAGAATCTTCTCCATCGCTTTGAGCAGAAAGGCAGTGAGGCTAATGGGCCGGAAAACTTTTAGCGTGTGGTCCGCCTTTTTGCCTGCTTTCGGTATGAGAGGTATGAGAGCTACCCTAGTCTTCATCCGATGCTTAGGTATCATGCCTAGTTAAAGACATAAATATTTTTATAAATATCGGTGCTAATATATCAACGCCTTTTTGAAAATGATACGGTTGCATTTTGTCGATACCAGATGATTTTAACGGACTGAAACTGAAGATTTAATTTTATTGACTGTTAAAATTTTGCGAACCAGTGAGAGTTCTCTTCGCGTTGCCACCAAGAAACGAGTATTCTCGATGATTTCTATAATCTCAATATACATGACACAGCCTGAAAAATGGGTATCCAATAGTAGATGTCTCGCTTCCTTCAGACTTTCCGTAAAGCTTCTGTCAGCCTTCTTTAGTGTGGAGATACCGTTTGAGTGATCTATCTTGAGAGAATTCTGGAGTCTCGCAGCCGCGGGAAACGTTTCGATTTTCTCACAGTGCCTCCTCCATGATTCTGTCTTTGATTTTATTAATTCCTTATTGTAAGCCGTTAAGGCACTTTTATATGATGCCCAGTCCCCGCTGGAGTTGGATCCAGCGACTGCTCAGTTCAAAAGGCCTTATAATAATATTTTCAAATTTGTTAACTTGAAGGTTTAGTTCCTGACAATTAGTTATATTTTCGCAAAAACAACTAATATTTTGCTCTAAATAGAAGTTATACAGGGGCCAGTTGGTCTTCCAAACATTTTTTATTTCGAAAATGTCTTCAACCACCCTTTCTAAATTAAAGCGTGTATAGCGATGATCTGATAAGAAGTCTTCCACCAACACCCTCCAATATGAAATGTTATTAGACATATATGCGAACATTAAAGTGAGATCTGATATTTCACTTCTTATCTCGTTTATAAAAGTAGGTTTATTACTTTTATTTACCACCATTAAATTGTTAGTAATAATATAATCAAAAAGTGACTCGTATATTAATGTCCATGCTTCCCAATACTGTTTTATGCGCGTTGACATCGCAGCACATCACCTACTGCACGTTTCGAATATGGCGTCGCTAGGAACGTATATAGATACAAGGATAATTTTTCTCGTTCCTCTAGTACTAAGCACTTCTGCCTGTTCTGTCACCAGATCACGTTGTGTGACCTCTGAAATTAGAAGAGATTTAATGGGTTAATTAATCGTTATTGCCGCTTTAGGACGATTAACATTATTATCATACATTAGCTTACACGTTCTTGCTTACAGAGAGTTAATGCGCCCGTTTGTGGCCAATGGTTCTTGAATGGCCACAAAATCCGGATAGTGCTTTTCCACCAAGGCACTGAGCCTATAGGAGGTATAGCCCGGTGGACATTGATTTGGAGACAATGAAGCTGCCTCTAAAAGTCTTGCGGTTGTGATGGAGTCCGGGACATTACTTCCCAGACTGGCGCGCAGCATTTCCGCAATATCCGGGTCTTTCTTTTCCCACTTCGTGAGACGACTAGAGAGAGCAAAAGGTTGTCGGCCATGGGTACTGATTTTACCCATGTCCACTTTTAATGATGGTGTCCCGGATTTGAAAACCGTTTTCGACTTCTGGCTACTTGACTGAGCACGAGCCATCGCATATATTGATGGTTTTTCATCATCAACCACCACCTTTGTCCTGTTTCTGTTTTGTCTCGGTTTCAACAATGCACTACTAAGTACATAAAAGACTTTATTCCCCAGATTTTCGAATGGCAATCGCCATCTCGACAAGATTGCCCTTATAGAGTCTGTGAAGCACCCGCTACTCTCTTACACACATGCTCGAATTTTGTCACTCAACTTGTCCCTAAACTCAATCATTTTATTAAGAAGCTAATCCTAGGAAATAGTCAACATAAATATCGGACTTTGGCACTACGTTCAGTTGGGCTCCTTCTCACGGCTTTAAGGCCAGGATTGTATTGAGATTAGGTCACAATTTCGTCGTCCAGACAGTTTATGCTGAACCTTCCGGGCTTTAAACTGCAACCAGTAAAGTCAGGTTTTACGCCAGGAACTCGACAAGTTTCGTACATCTTGTCGATAATGCATTTTTGCACCTTACCAATTTCTTCATTGTACCAAATGTCCTCTGGAAAATTGTGCGGCTCTGTCAGCATAGGCTTTGAGCGGAGGGCTTTAGAAGAAACGCCCTGTTCACCTTGTCTTTCAGAGAACGTTGCCACCTCATAACTAAAACCAAGTTTACCATCGTAAACATTGAGCTGTTTCCAGCGGGATACCCTTGGCAAGTGATGCCTTCAACCTTTTAAGTCTTTTTAATTGGACCGGGCCCAAGAAAATCTCTCTCCTGTTCCGAGGAAATAGACATTCCAACCGATTCCGTGCTAAATGGAACATCCATATCCTCCGGGTTGTCGGGTAAAGGATCAGGTGTTCTCTGCAACAAGAGTTGTGGTCCATGGGTTCACCGCCGAGGGTGCCAGATGCTTCTCTGCCTGTGATAGGTTTAACTGTGTAAAGCCATATTTGGCGTATTTAAAGGTGTACAGTTCATAGTATTATTTGTATTCAAATCCATACATAAAAACTTTTTAAAAACCGTGCAGGTTAGGAGCGCCCACATAGGAAGGACTCTAAAGGAAAGCAGCTCTGAAATCTTTAGCAAAATCCTTATTCCAATCAAAGTTGGTCTGGAAATGCTTTCAACTTCTCAACACCCTAGCATCGAGGAACTATGTTACTCTTATGTGAGTACCGGGACACGAAGGGCATGAGGGCAATGAAATAGCAGACTCCCTAGCAAAGAAGGGTGCATGTACTCCTTTCATTGGTCCAGACCCCTTTTGTGGGGTAACAAATAGCTTCACAAATAGCTTATTATGTAAACGGGAGAAACAACGTCTAATTGAACACTGGAGAGCCCAAACAGGCATGCGACAATCAAAAAGATTCATTGATTCTGATCACATCAAAGTTGATGCCATCCTTGGCCTTAGCAGAAACGATATTAAAATCTACACTGAACTTCTTACAGAACACTGTAGACTTAATTACCACATGATGATTATAAATGTGGTAGAAAGTGACTCCTGTCGACTCTGTCATGAGGAGAAATCAGAATATGATCTATGCAACTGCCTAACGGTGGCGAGACGTAGACTCGATTACCTTGGAAGTGGGATATTAGTCCCAAGTCAAATAGGTAAAATTAAGCGCACAGCAATTACAAGATTTATAAATAGTCTAAAATTGTCCTAGTTGAGCTTTTAGGCGCACAATAGATCTTTTAGGTCGGGGTGCTTTAATAGCCTTTTACTTAAATAAAATAGAAAGGACAAGTTGTAACGACACGGATTCGTCGTTTTAATTCTGCTGAGGTATTACTCAGTCGCGGTCCGGGTCGTTGCAATAAATTTGTTTTATTGACTAGTTCGAAGCTGGTAAACCAATGAGTGGAAAGTAAAAGACCGTTTGTTTTTATTATTTTAAAATTTTATTTATTAAAAAAAAAAGATTATTTTAAATAACTTATTCTAGTCTTGATTCTACTCAGTAAGTTTTATCCAAAGACGTCAGAACATCAAAGGGTTTTTTTCAAATCTACGTAATTAGTTTCTAGCCAAAGACGTCAAAACATCAAAGGCGTTTATAAAGTCTATTCAATAATTTTTACCCAAAGACGTCAGAACATCAAAGGATTTTTTCCAAATCTACGTAATTAGTTTCTAGCCAAAGACGTCAAAACATCAAAGGCGTTATACAATCTACTCACAAGTTTCTACGAATTTATTTAGCCTTAGCGTCGAAACACTATAGGCTTCTAAAAGTGGACTTAGCGCTAGAGTAGTGATCTACTCACTTCAGTGTGCCGGTGCTAAGTGATTTTTCATATAAAATCTCCGCTATTTAGAAGCCTATAGTGTTTCGACGCTAAGGCTAAATAAATTCGTAGAAACTTGTGAGTAGATTGTATAACGCCTTTGATGTTTTGACGTCTTTGGCTAGAAACTAATTGCGTAGATTTGGGAAAAAACCCTTTGATGTTCTGACGTCTTTGGGTAAAAATTATTTAATAGATTTTATAAACGCCTTTGATGTTTTGACGTCTTTGGCTAGAAACTAATTACGTAGATTTGGAAAAAATCCTTTGATGTTCTGACGTCTTTGGATAAAACTTACTGAGTAGAATCAAGACTAGAATAAGTTATTTAAAATAATCTTTTTTTTTTAATAAATAAAATTTTAAAATAATAAAAACAAACGGTCTTTTACTTTCCACTCATTGGTTTACCAGCTTCGAACTAGTCAATAAAACAAATTTATTGCAACGACCCGGACCGCGACTGAGTAATACCTCAGCAGAATTAAAACGACGAATCCGTGTCGTTACAACTTGTCCTTTCTATTTTATTTAAGTAAAAGGCTATTAAAGCACCCCGACCTAAAAGATCTATTGTGCGCCTAAAAGCTCAACTAGGACAATTTTAGACTATTTATAAATCTTGTAATTGCTGTGCGCTTAATTTTACCTATTTGACTTGGGACTAATATCCCACTTCCAAGGTAATCGAGTCTACGTCTCGCCACCGTTAGGCAGTTGCATAGATCATATTCTGATTTCTCCTCATGACAGAGTCGACAGGAGTCACTTTCTACCACATTTATAATCATCATGTGGTAATTAAGTGTACATTGTTGTGTAAGAAGTTGAGTGTAGATTTTAATATGGTTTCTTCTAAGGCCAAGGATGGCATCAACTTTGATGTGATCAGGATCAATGAATCTTTTTGATTGTCGCATGCCTGTTTGGGCTCTCCAGTGTTCAATTAGATGTTGTTTCTCCCGTTTACATAATAAGCTATTTGTGAAGCTATTTGTTACCCCGCAAAAGGGTCTGGACCAATGAAAGGAGTACATGCACCCTTCTTTGCTAGGGAGTCTGCTATTTCATTGCCCTCATGCCCTTCGTGTCCCGGTTCTCACATAAGAGTAACATAGTTCCTCGATGCTAGGGTGTTGAGAAGTTGAAAGCATTTCCATACCAACTTTGATTGGAATAAGGATTTTGCTAAAGATTTCAGAGCTGCTTTCCTTTAGAGTCCTTCCTATGTGGGCGCTCCTAACCTGCACGGTTTTTAAAAAGTTTTTATGTATGGATTTGAATACAAATAATACTATGAACTGTACACCTTTAAATACGCCAAATATGGCTTTACACAGTTAAACCTATCACAGGCAGAGAAGCATCTGGCACCCTCGGCGGTGAACCCATGGACCACAACTCTTGTTGCAGAGAACACCTGATCCTTTACCCGACAACCCGGAGGATATGGATGTTCCATTTAGCACGGAATCGGTTGGAATGTCTATTTCCTCGGAACAGGAGAGAGATTTTCTTGGGCCCGGTCCAATTAAAAAGACTTAAAAGGTTGAAGGCATCACTTGCCAAGGGTATCCCGCTGGAAACAGCTCAATGTTTACGATGGTAAACTTGGTTTTAGTTATGAGGTGGCAACGTTCTCTGAAAGACAAGGTGAACAGGGCGTTTCTTCTAAAGCCCTCCGCTCAAAGCCTATGCTGACAGAGCCGCACAATTTTCCAGAGGACATTTGGTACAATGAAGAAATTGGTAAGGTGCAAAAATGCATTATCGACAAGATGTACGAAACTTGTCGAGTTCCTGGCGTAAAACCTGACTTTACTGGTTGCAGTTTAAAGCCCGGAAGGTTCAGCATAAACTGTCTGGACGACGAAATTGTGACCTAATCTCAATACAATCCTGGCCTTAAAGCCGTGAGAAGGAGCCCAACTGAACGTAGTGCCAAAGTCCGATATTTATGTTGACTATTTCCTAGGATTAGCTTCTTAATAAAATGATTGAGTTTAGGGACAAGTTGAGTGACAAAATTCGAGCATGTGTGTAAGAGAGTAGCGGGTGCTTCACAGACTCTATAAGGGCAATCTTGTCGAGATGGCGATTGCCATTCGAAAATCTGGGGAATAAAGTCTTTTATGTACTTAGTAGTGCATTGTTGAAACCGAGACAAAACAGAAACAGGACAAAGGTGGTGGTTGATGATGAAAAACCATCAATATATGCGATGGCTCGTGCTCAGTCAAGTAGCCAGAAGTCGAAAACGGTTTTCAAATCCGGGACACCATCATTAAAAGTGGACATGGGTAAAATCAGTACCCATGGCCGACAACCTTTTGCTCTCTCTAGTCGTCTCACGAAGTGGGAAAAGAAAGACCCGGATATTGCGGAAATGCTGCGCGCCAGTCTGGGAAGTAATGTCCCGGACTCCATCACAACCGCAAGACTTTTAGAGGCAGCTTCATTGTCTCCAAATCAATGTCCACCGGGCTATACCTCCTATAGGCTCAGTGCCTTGGTGGAAAAGCACTATCCGGATTTTGTGGCCATTCAAGAACCATTGGCCACAAACGGGCGCATTAACTCTCTGTAAGCAAGAACGTGTAAGCTAATGTATGATAATAATGTTAATCGTCCTAAAGCGGCAATAACGATTAATTAACCCATTAAATCTCTTCTAATTTCAGAGGTCACACAACGTGATCTGGTGACAGAACAGGCAGAAGTGCTTAGTACTAGAGGAACGAGAAAAATTATCCTTGTATCTATATACGTTCCTAGCGACGCCATATTCGAAACGTGCAGTAGGTGATGTGCTGCGATGTCAACGCGCATAAAACAGTATTGGGAAGCATGGACATTAATATACGAGTCACTTTTTGATTATATTATTACTAACAATTTAATGGTGGTAAATAAAAGTAATAAACCTACTTTTATAAACGAGATAAGAAGTGAAATATCAGATCTCACTTTAATGTTCGCATATATGTCTAATAACATTTCATATTGGAGGGTGTTGGTGGAAGACTTCTTATCAGATCATCGCTATACACGCTTTAATTTAGAAAGGGTGGTTGAAGACATTTTCGAAATAAAAAATGTTTGGAAGACCAACTGGCCCCTGTATAACTTCTATTTAGAGCAAAATATTAGTTGTTTTTGCGAAAATATAACTAATTGTCAGGAACTAAACCTTCAAGTTAACAAATTTGAAAATATTATTATAAGGCCTTTTGAACTGAGCAGTCGCTGGATCCAACTCCAGCGGGGACTGGGCATCATATAAAAGTGCCTTAACGGCTTACAATAAGGAATTAATAAAATCAAAGACAGAATCATGGAGGAGGCACTGTGAGAAAATCGAAACGTTTCCCGCGGCTGCGAGACTCCAGAATTCTCTCAAGATAGATCACTCAAACGGTATCTCCACACTAAAGAAGGCTGACAGAAGCTTTACGGAAAGTCTGAAGGAAGCGAGACATCTACTATTGGATACCCATTTTTCAGGCTGTGTCATGTATATTGAGATTATAGAAATCATCGAGAATACTCGTTTCTTGGTGGCAACGCGAAGAGAACTCTCACTGGTTCGCAAAATTTTAACAGTCAATAAAATTAAATCTTCAGTTTCAGTCCGTTAAAATCATCTGGTATCGACAAAATGCAACCGTATCATTTTCAAAAAGGCGTTGATATATTAGCACCGATATTTATAAAAATATTTATGTCTTTAACTAGGCATGATACCTAAGCATCGGATGAAGACTAGGGTAGCTCTCATACCTCTCATACCGAAAGCAGGCAAAAAGGCGGACCACACGCTAAAAGTTTTCCGGCCCATTAGCCTCACTGCCTTTCTGCTCAAAGCGATGGAGAAGATTCTAGATCAATATATCAGGGAATTCAACATTTTAGATTCACCTATACATATTGAACAATATGTTTACCACTCAGTCAAATCGACTGAGACCATTATACATAGTCTAACGAGTAAGATCGAGATGGTTTTAGACGGTAAAAAAATAGCTTTCTGCACATCAGTTGACATTACAGGAGCTTTTGACAACGCAACATTCAGATCAATTGAGGAAGGAATGATAAGAAAAGAATATGCTGCCATATATGACGATAATTTTTGAAATAAGGTCAAAGCGATGAACTGTCAAGTCAACCAAAGGATACACTCAAGGAAGCATTGTATCGCCACTTCTATGGCTACTGGTCATTGACGAGCCTCTTACAGACTCTTGATGACCTCGGATACCAAGTTCAGGGCTTTGCAGATGATATGATTATCATAATAGGCGACAAATTTGACTCTACCATTAGTGATCAGACGCAACTAGCGCTTGACATCACTGAAGATTGGTGTCATGAAAAAAAACTCTCGATTAATCCGAATAAAACAAACGTGGTATCCTTCACCTGAAGAAGAAAAACGAGTCAAGGGACCCTAAAGTTAGGAGATATAGACTTTATATTATACAAGTAAAAAAATTACTCTGGGAGTAATTTTAGATAAAACTATGACTTGGAAAAACCATTTATCATATATAACTGGCAAAAAACTAACGGCAACTTATGTGTGTCATAGATTGTATGGTAAAACACGGGGACTGCGATCCAAAATGATGGCTTGGTCGTACAAGACAACAATAGTACCAGTGATTACCTATGCTCCCTTGGCATGGTGTCTAAAGGTAAATCACACAAAGGCTAAGTTAACATTTAACAAGATTCATCCAACAGCCTGTATAAGCGTAACGGGAGCAATGAGAACGCGCCCAGAGAATCTCTAACAATGCTCATTGAACTCACTCCATTACACCTCACCGTTAAAAGGACTGCGACCAGTGCCGCACTAAGCCTTCCTTATCTATGTAATCTTAAAGAGGACAATCTAACAGGGCACACAAAGGTTCTAGATGAAGTTTGGAACTCTCCGTGGCTAAAGGTCTTTGATAAGATGAATAGAAGAGTAGCCTTCTCCAAGGAATTCCAAGCGGTTATCAGTGACCGATCAACTTGGAGAAATAAAAAAATTATTTTAAAACAGGGCTCACAATTATGGTGTACTGATGGGTCCAAAATGAAAGATGGCATGCAGGAGTAGGAATTATGAGGCCAAAACTCCGCAAACAATCGCAATGAAAAAAGTGCTTTAATTTTGCAGACAGAAGTCTATGCCTTAGAGCTATGTGCGAGTGCCTACACAGGGGCACCGGAGATACCATATATGTATGGACATGACAGCAGCTCTAAAATCTTTACTAAACAAATAAAATCTACTTAAATACTGGAGAGCTCAAACTTTGGCAGAGACGACATTAAAGTCTAAAAATTAAAATCCATTAAAATCTGAACTTCTAACAGGACACTGTAGACTCAATTACGACAATGGGAGATTTTCAGAAGAACTTTCCTTTTTACTATAGGCTTCCTGATCATTGCAGTGCTTTTCAGATGGAGGTGATTACTATTAGGAATGGTAGAGCTTTTACTTTAATTAGGCTGCTTTAAAGTCCTTAAGTTCAGTCCAGTTCACATCTAGGATGAATTTCGACTGCTATACATCTATACATCTCTAAACCAGATGTCAACGCAGTTCAACATTTCTCTAATCTGGGTCTCCGGTCACAGAAATGTTTTTGGCAATTGCAAAGCAGACGAATTAGCCAAAAGCACTGCTTTGAGAAATCATTCTCTGTCAACTGCTAGACCTCCCACTGAATAATACTTTAAGCTTTGTCAAAGGTTCAAGTTAGTTTTCCCTTATACAATGAACCAATAAGTCTAAGAGTCACACTTCTCATTGGACTATTTATTTTATCGATTGGAAAGTCAGAACATATTTCACAATAGGGAATGGAAGGTATGCGCAAGGTACATAAAAGATGTCGTCTGAATTATTGGAATTGAAAAGTTATTCAATCAATATGTATTTTTTAAGAGATTGTTGCTGAGTGATATCAATTTTTTTGTATATAGATACTTAACCATAAAACAAACGTATGGTGCACTAAAATCTTGTACGGTATCAAACATAGAATGATCAATATCGTCGCGTGTTGATTGATCAGAGAAGAGCCACGTAGTCTTATAAATATAGTGGTGGAGGAAATATATTGTTACATACCACCATGTTTCGCAGCCAATTAGCCTCCACTCCTTATTGGAGGTGAATTCATCAATCATTGACTTAAACTTGATTTTCTTTAGACCTTTGTATTTATAGTTCATAGATTTTTTCGGTCTCACATAGAAGACGTCTTTAGGTGTTTTCTTTTTCTTGTGTTAAGTAGCTAACGTACATTAGGTGATGTAAAGAAAAAGTTGTATTTATTGATAAAGATACCTTTGTCTTAAAGGATCTACACAATTCATAGTTCTTATGTCGTTTACAGGAAGTCGTCAACGTCCAAAACTTATTTCAGAACCAACATTTCATGGATGATTAATTTTACATAACACCTATCAAGCCCTTTATACCAGGTGATTAGTGAAAGCAGTTTTAATTAAACGGCAAGGATTGCGCTAATATTTACCACACTTTATTTACTTTATTTATTACTTTATTTATTTATTTACTTTATTTACTGATATGTTGTGTTGTGTACTAACTCCCATTTAGACTCCCAATGGGATCATAATCAGCTAAAAACTGATAGGCACACTTTTGTCAGAAATAGTTTACTACTCATACAACAATGTACAATGCAATAAAATCGAACAATAATACCTTTCCTTTCGACTGACAATTATTTGCATATCAAACCGATAACTTTATCTCACACCGTTTGGAAAACTTGACAGATGTCAAATTTTAATAGCCTTGGAATATGATAAAGAAATTGAGTTAAGAGATAGAGAGAAATTGATTCCCAACCCACGTGGGCAGCAGCAACAGACTTTGCCTGTTGTAAGAGGTGACTAAAATCCAATGGGCTCCACCCGATACTGTTTGGAGTATAATAGTAGTAAATTTCCTCTGCAAAATGCAACCGGAGGTGTAAATCTAGTATCACAGCTACCAATTGAGCTTGACGCCTTTAATGGGAATATGACTGTGACTATAACCTATAATTATGGTTTCATTAGTTTCATTTGAGGTTATGTTGCATTTTACAATCAAGTGCACAAAAAAAAAATAGCAGTGATGAGCCTTGTTCCATCTCAACGACGAATCAATATCCAAACGTATGGCTTCAATTTAGTCATAGTTTTGAAAAATTGAATGGCAGCTACAACTCAAGCTAATAATAGGCTATTATTATAGTGTTCTCTTGATCAGCTGATAGTCGACTGCAGTTAGCAGAAATGTCGAATGAGTATCGATGTAATCTGAATATCGAAGTGTCGATCAACGTTTCAATGAAGTAAGTATT
>NW_024031711.1:0-14800 GCF_002237135.1 Teleopsis dalmanni | reverse complement strand
GGAAAAGGTCGTTACATATCATATATATATATAAGTTAACACGTAATCAGCCACACTTCTATGTTTAAATAAAAATATCCGATGAATTATGTTTAAAAGCTCTCAGGTGAGAGTGTTGTAAAAAGCTCCCTCACATATGAAAGAGTTCAGTTCAATTTTGGCTCTGTAGTGTAAAACATATATTTAATAAAGAAATAAATAATTGATAATTGGTAATAAAATAATTGGCGCCCAACGTGGGGCTCGAATAAAAAAAGTTTAAGGGCAATAAATGTTAAATGTGGAAGTAATGCTGAACCAAAATTCAGCTCCAAACACACCAAAGTGAAAAAACACGTTTTGAGCAAATACTGCGTGCGGAAAAGCGTGTCTCAGCACGTTTTTTGTATTTTGTTAAACGCGATATTTAAATTATTAATAATTATAAAAGAAAACAACTAAGTCAATTTAAATTGAAAATGACTATAAATTAGTGGATTGATTTATTTTATAAAAATCCGAACAGAAATAAAAATTGTTGTACAGTGGGAACTGTCCACGAAGAAAGAAACATTTGCATTAACTTTACCTCTTTTTGCATTTTAAAACAACAAACAATTTTTTTATTACAAACAAAAAAACATTGCAAACGTGCAGCTGAGAGGTGATTTAAAATAAAGACAAAAAATATTTAAAGTAATCAACATATAAACAATTTAAAAGAAAATAATTGAAGTGTGCTGGTGGTTTCAAAAGGTACACAGTTGTAATACGAACAAAACATAATATAACATTTGGAGGAACTCAGGGCGCGACCAGTCACTTTCGCGACAACAGGAGAATTTTTTTATATTATTCTTAGATATTTAAGATATTTAAATTTACAATTGTATGGCTAGAATTAAATAAATTTTTTGAAATAATATTATTTTTGTATTATTATTGTTGCGATAGCCCTCCCTTGCAAACTCTTTATTAGAAACCTATTACCAATAACGGCTCTGCAATAGAAACTTAAACATATACAGGAACGCCATAGAGTTGTTCATAGTGAAAAAATGAATGAAGACCAGCTGAAAGCCGTAATTGAGGCTGCCGTTAGTGGTGCTCTTGCCTCACAGAGGCAAATCTTTGAAAAACAATTAGATGAGTTAAGTAAACGTCTAAATAAAGTTACAGTAAATACCCCGGATGTAGAAATCTATGAGGAAACAAGAATAATCAGTGGAATAAAATGTGAAGAATCACTTGACATTGTCAAATCTCTGCCTGACTTTGAGGGCAGGCAAGAAACTTACGTGTCATGGCGACAAGCGGCTCACGTTGCTTATAAATTATTTCAAAACCATAATGGGAGCTCTAAACATTACCAGGCAGTTGCCATTATACGAAATAAAATAAAAGGATCAGTAGACATGGTTTTAGCATCCTTTAACACTGTTCTCAATTTTAAAGCTATAATAGCACGTCTTGACTTCACATACGCTGATAAGCGGCCTATTTACCTCATCGAACAGGAGCTGTCTACCCTACGTCAGGGTAACCTGACTCTTTTACAATTCTATGAACAAGTGGAACAAAAATTGACTTTGCTTACCAACAAAGTAATTATGACTTATGATGGAACCTTGGCAGCATCCTTAAATGAAAAATACAGAATGGACGCGTTGCGCATATTTATTTCAGGTACAAAAAGGGCCTTAAGCAACATTCTTTTCTCGGCACAGCCAACCAATTTACCCGCAGCATTAGCTTTGGCACAAGAAGTTGAGGCAAACCATGAGCGTTATAAATTCGCAACCAACTTCGCGAGGAGTCTGGAAGATGAAGCTCACAGAACTGAACAAAGGCTTCAAAATAATGAAAGAAGTATGGGCAGATATAGTCAGGTAAGCAATTACGTTAAAAGTAATCAAGTTGATAATCAAAACAAAAATCCATATTTTGTAAGACAAAATGCTGAAAAAAGACAAGTTGAAAAAATGGACGTAGATCCAACCTCATCTAGGACGAGACACTGGAACAGTGCCAAAACTCAAAGGACTAATTATAATACGACAGAGAAATACAACAACACTATTTTCGGGGTTCAATATAAGGACCAAAATATGAAAAGAAGAAATAACTCTGAAAGATTAACAGGGCAAAAAATGCAGAGAGTGAATTTTATGCCACACGAAAGCACTTCTCAAACACAAGAAATGAGGAAATACGAGGAACTAGCCGAAGAATCACTAATAGAAATTGATGACGATGCTGATAGTTTTGACCATGTTAATTTTTTAGTGGAAACTCCCTGCTACCATTCATAGAGCGGAATATTGCAGGGAAAATTATAAAACTGCTGATTGACACCGGTGCGTCAAAGAATTACATTAAACCTCTTAAAGAGTTAAGATATACAAAACCAGTAAGCAACACTTTTTTAGTAAAATCAATACATGGTTTTAATGAAATCAAAGATAAATGCTTCGTGAACCTGTTTAATATTAATAGCACCTTTTTTATATTACCCGATCTTACAAAATTTGATGGAATCATCGGCCTCGATTTGTTAACACAAATCGATGCAAAAATAGATTTTAAAAATAAAAATTTGAAGTATAATACGGGATCAGAACCGATCCAGTTTTTAAAATGTGCGAATGTAAATTTCACTCGAATTGAGGATATTAAAATTTCAGAAAAAGTTAACGAAAAATTTCAAAAATTATTAAAAAGTGAACAAACGGTATTTGCTGATCCTGACGATTTACTTCCGTTCAACACAAATATTGTAGCTACCATTCGAACTGAGTGTGACGACCCCATTTATTCGAAACTATATCCTTATCCTATGGGCGTAGCAGATTTTGTGAATAAAGAAGTGCGTGACTTGCTAAGAAATGGTATAATTAGACCATCTAGATCGCCATACAATAATCCAATATGGGTTGTTGACAAAAAGGGAGTTGATGAACATGGCAACACAAAAAAACGTCTTGTAATTGATTTCAGAAAATTAAATCAAAAAACGATAGACGATAAATATCCCATCCCTAACGTGATGGTGATACTCGCCAACTTAGGAAAAGGAAAATATTTTACAACTCTCGATTTAAAATCTGGCTTTCACCAAATAGTTTTGGCAGAAAGAGATCGTGAGAAAACTGCTTTTTCGGTCAACAGCGGAAAATACGAATTTTGTAGGCTACCATTTGGCTTGAAGAACGCACCCAGCGTATTTCAAAGGGCTATTGATGACGTGCTTCGAGACCAAATTGGAAAGACATGTCACGTTTACGTCGACGACGTTATCGTATTCTCAAAAACAGAAGAAGATCACATTAAACACATAGCGTGGGTCTTGAGGAAGTTGAACGAAGCCAATATGAGGATTTCACGGGAGAAGTCCCATTTCTTTAAGGAAAGCGTTGAGTACTTAGGTTTCACGGTAACTGGAGAGGGTATTCGAACAAGCCCAAGTAAAATAGAGGCAATTCGAAACTATACTGAACCAACGACATTATTTAATGTCAGGTCATTTATGGGCTTAGCGAGCTATTACAGATGCTTTATAAGAAACTTCGCCTCAATAGCCAGGCCACTTACAGATATCTTTAAGGGCGAAAATGGTAGAGTTAGCACTCACCAATCGAAGAAAAAACAAATAGAGCTAAACAACAGTCAGCGTCAAGCTTTCAACAAGCTCAAGAAAATCTTGATGTCGGAAGACGTCTTGCTCCAGCATCCAGATTATGGAAAACCATTCGACCTAACAACGGATGCGTCATCTTTAGGATTAGGCGCTGTACTATCACAAAGCGGGAAGCCGATAACTATGATATCGAGGACCTTGAAAGACAACGAAATGAATTTCGCTACCAATGAAAGGGAATTACTCGCAATTGTTTGGGCTCTAAAGAATCTCAGAAATTATCTATATGGTGTTAAAAATTTAAATATTTTTACTGATCATCAACCTCTGTCGTTTGCGGTTTCAGACCGAAACCCCAACGCGAAAATTAAGCGGTGGAAAGCGTTCATAGATGAACATAATGCCCAAATTCTTTATAAGCCAGGAAAAGAAAACTACGTAGCCGATGCGCTATCACGGCAGAACATTCATGCGCTTGAAAATATGCCTAGCTCTGACGCAGCCACCATCCACAGCGAATTATCAATGTCTTATGCAATTGAAGCGACTGATAAGCCAGTGAATTGTTTCAGAAACCAAATCGTCATTGAACGAACAAATGTGACATCGACTCGTACTTTTATAATCTTCCGCGAAAAAACTAGACACTTGATAAATTTTTTCAATGAAGAAGAACTATTGGAGAGTGTTAGAGAAGCAATAAAACCTGACGTAGTAAATGCAATTTACTGTGAGCTACCAATTATTGCTTGTATCCAGAATGAGCTCGTCAAGGCGTTTCCGTCTACAAAATTTTGGTACTCCAAGCATTTCGTCATGGACATATACGATAAAAACGATCAACGGGACATAGTAACAATTGAACACAATAGGGCGCACAGGGCCGCACAGGAAAATGTTAAGCAGATCTTGCGCGAATATTTTTTCCCAAAAATGACAAAATTGGCCAACGAAATCGTTGCAAATTGCAAAACCTGCTCAAAGGGTAAATACAACAGACACCAAAAAAAACAACTAATCGGCGAAACCCCGATTCCATCATATGTTGGTCAAATTCTTCATGTAGATATATTTTCCACAGATGGAAAATATTTTCTCACATGTATAGATAAGTTTTCGAAGTTTGCTATAGTGCAACCCATTGCTTCACGGACAATTGTGGATGTGAAAATTCCAATTTTACAATTGATGAATATCTTTCCAAAAACAAAAACAATTTTTTGTGACAATGAAAAGTCACTAAATTCGGAAACCATCAGGTCTACATTGACAAATACCTTTAATGTGACGTTAGCTAACGCTCCTCCCTTACACAGTACGTCTAACGGCCAGGTAGAAAGGTTACACGGCACATTAATAGAAATTGCTAGGTGTCTGAAAATAGATAGAAAAATTGACGACACAGTCGAACTTATTATACAGGCAACCATAGCATACAATGGGTCAATTCACACCACAACCAAAAAGAAACCCATAGATATTCTTCATTCAGCTACACCTGAACTACAACAGGAAATAGAGAGCAAAATTAGAGAAGCCCAAGAAAACCAGCTAAAACAGCATAATAAAGCGAGGCAGAATAGAACCTTTCAAGTGGGCGAAACAGTTTTCGTCAAAACAAATAGAAGACTGGGAAACAAAATAACTCCATTGTGCGTCGAAGGAAAGGTGGAAGCAGATCTAGGATCATCTGTCCTCATAAAGGGAAGGGTGGTCCATAAGAACAACCTTAGGTAATATTCTGTAGTGGTTTGCAAGGGCGAAGCGAGCTGGTGCATTCACAATACTAATGTTCTAAGAGTGTTCTCTATTACACAATTGTATGATTTTAACTATTGTTAAACTATTGTTTATATTTAACTATTGTTATATTTAATATATTGTTATCTAACTATTGTTATATTTTTTAATAATAACATATTTTTGTTTTATATATTTTGTTAAATATTCCAATAATTGCTAACTTATTGTATTCAACGCAAAAAGAGACCGAGGACGACTCTTACTTAGCGAGGGAGGAGTTAACACGTAATCAGCCACACTTCTATGTTTAAATAAAAATATCCGATGAATTATGTTTAAAAGCTCTCAGGTGAGAGTGTTGTAAAAAGCTCCCTCACATATGAAAGAGTTCAGTTCAATTTTGGCTCTGTAGTGTAAAACATATATTTAATAAAGAAATAAATAATTGATAATTGGTAATAAAATAATTTATACATTAAATTATCTTTCTCTTCAAACAAATTATACTCATGTTGATTTATACTGAATTTTACTGAATTCTTGGGTTCGGAAAAAAAAACTGATTTTATACACGATTTTAGATTAAACAAAATATATAAGAACTTATTTTATATAAATAAGCGAAACAATCTATATAGAGTAGGAAAACCTTCTTGAAAATAAATAAGATACGGCAAAGTAAATTAAACTAATGCCGAAAACGAGAAATTCGTTAGTACCATACTCATTGAGGCGTCTATCCCACAATCTTACACCTATTTCTGAAACAGACAAAACCAGTGACAACACAGAAACCATGACTTCCGAACAACACAGTTCTCCCACTACCACCCTAAGTTTGCAATCCGACATTTTTAATTCATTAAGAATTCCTGACGCAATTAAAGACCTTCCTAAATATGACGGAAATCCAAAACTACTATACGAATTTATTAATAACGTAGAAGAAATATTACTACATTTGAGAGGTATTGACGGAACACCTTACGGACAAATTCTACTTAGGGCTATTCGTAATAAAATTCAAGGACAGGCAAATGAAGTTTTAAATATGTACGGCACTTCTTTAAACTGGGATGAAATTAAAAACAATCTCATTATCCATTACTCAGACAAGCGTACGGAGACATCACTAATAAAGGATCTCCATTCTTTAAAGCAATATAACAAAACGGTTGAAAATTTTTACAGTGAAGTGATTGAGGTTCAATCTTCCCTCTGTAACACCATGTTAATTCATGAAGTAGACCAAAATGTTATAATAGCGAAGAAAAAGTTATTTTCCGAAATGTGCTTAAACACATTTCTTGGAGGGTTAAAAGAACCACTAGGTTCTAGAATTAGAGCAATGCAACCTGACACCATTGCAACAGCATTTGCATACTGCATTAAGGAACAAAACATTTCATACCAACGGAGTGAAACCTCATATAGACCACAACACTATAATAGACCCTATAATAGAACTTATAATTACCCAAATAGACAACAACCTTACTCAAATACTCTGCAACGATATCAAAACCCGAGACCCATAGCCAACAACCAATACAGAACTCAGAATCCAACAACATGGACCTCATACGATAGAAGGCCACACCAGCACGCCCAGAGTAATAACAGGAATCAACAAGCAGAACGATTTCCAGCTATCAAATCAAGCCAGAATTCAATGGTGAGGAATCCCAACAACAGTAACTTTCATTTCAACGAAACGGAAAGCCTAGACCACCACTTTGAAAATGATACCAACAACATAATAAAAACCCAGGATAACCAAAATTTTTTCAAACCAGCCTCCAAGAACCGACGGGATATATAAACCCAAAGGAACTGCCATTCACTCTCCCATTCATAATTATAAGTTCACCCTTTGGCAGACCACTAAAACTTCTTTTAGATACAGGTGCATCAATGTCATTTATAAATCCTGAATTTATTCCAAACGACAAACAGTACGAATGCAATCCTGTAACAATAACTACCGTTCTCAGTAAATACAAATTAAAAGCATATACAATTCTTCCCATATTCTCTGAATTCAATCAAGCTGGTCAAACCAAGTTTTTATTATTTAAGTTCCATAATTACTTTGATGGACTATTAGGAATAGACATACTAACCCAACTAGATGCTAAAATCGACCTCAAAAATAAAATTATGTCAACTAAAAATGCTGTAAATAGCATTAACCTCAAGCCGAACCCATTGTCAGGGCAAATAGCTATACCAGCGTATTCAAAAATATTGGCCAGACTTCCAGTAAGCCAGGAAGCCGGCAATGTATATATTAACGCAATTGAGATAAAGCCGAACCTTTATATTGCAGGTGGGCTTTATAATGCGAACAATTGGTATAGTACGGTTGAATTAATAAATTATTCTAACAAGGATCAATCACTTTTTATCGAACAACCCTTAAAAGTAAATATCTATGATCCTTCGAACTGCTATAATTTACACGAAGAAATTATAGAAAATTCTGAAACAACAAATGTCGGCCATTTGATAAGAACTAACCATCTCAATACTGAGGAAAAGAAACAACTTTTAAAGGTATGCAATAATTACAGCGACCTATTGTATAAAGAGGGAGACGAGCTTACATTTACAAATAAAATCAAACATAAAATTAATACCACAGACGACATTCCGGTATTCACGAAATCATACAGATACCCATACGTACACAAAGAAGAAGTTAAAAGACAAATCACCGACATGCTAAAGCAAGGCATAATTCAACATAGTTACTCGCCTTGGAGTTCACCAGTTTGGGTAGTTCCTAAGAAACTAGACGCAAAAGGTGAACAGAAGTGGAGATTAGTCATAGACTACAGGAAAATCAACGAAAAAACAATAGCAGATAGATATCCACTACCAAATATTAGCGAAATTCTTGACAAATTAGGGAGATGTCTATATTTCACCACCCTAGATCTTGCAAGTGGGTTCCATCAAATTGAAATGGATAAAAATCATGTCCAAAAAACACCTTTTACGGTAGAAGGTGGACACTATGAGTATACGAGAATGCCTTTCGGATTAAAAAATGCTCCTTCCACGTTCCAAAGAGTTATGGACAATGTTTTACAAGACTTAGTGGGAAAAATCTGTCTAGTTTATCTTGATGACATTATAATTTATTCAACATCCATGCAGGAACATTTAGAAAGTATTAAATTAGTCTTCGATAAACTTCGCGAAGCAAAATTTAAAATACAACTAGATAAATGTGAATTCCTAAAGAAGGAAATAGCTTTTTTAGGTCATATAATCACACCTGATGGCATCAAACCAAATCCTTCAAAGATTCATGCGATTCAAAACTTTCCTCTACCCCGAACTCGAACCGAAATTAAAGCCTTCCTTGGTTTAATTGGATACTATAGGAAATCATCAGAGATCTTGCTAAATTAACCAAACCACTTATAAATTGCCTAAAGAAAGGTGCAGAAATCAAATTAGATAAAAATTATGTAGAGGCTTTTGAGATCTGTAAAACCATCCTAAGTAACGACCCTTTATTACAATATCCAGACTTCACACAACCCTTCGTAGTTACAACAGATGCCAGTAATTTTGCTTTAGGAGCCGTCTTATCCCAAGGTCGTATCGGGAGCGACAAGCCAATATGTTTTGCAAGTCGAACTCTAAATCAGAGTGAATGCAACTACTCAACCATCAAGAAAGAGCTACTAGCCATCGTTTGGGCAATAAAGTATTTTCGCCCATATCTTTTTGGCAGGAAATTTAAAATTGTGACTGATCATAAACCACTAACATGGCTGATGAATCTTAAAGAACCAAATTCTAAATTAGTACGTTGGCGACTCAAAATGGAAGAATACGATTACGAAATAGTGTACAAAAAAGGGAAGTCCAACACAAATGCAGATGCTTTAAGCCGTGTCAAAATAAATAATTCAGTGGACTCTCCACAAGGAATATATACAAATGTTACAGAAGAGTGTAGCACCATACAGGAAAATCTAAATAATTGTATCCCAATTTCGGAAAAACCAATTAATGAATTTAATCTACAATTCATTATTGAAACCACAAATGAGGGTCCCCCAATGAAAACCGAAACAATTTTTGAGAACAGAACAAACAGTACGGATACCGATTGACCGTATGTGCCTGAATCGATCAACGAGCAGAACTGTCATACTAATACCATTTTCAAAAAATTTCATACCCCGACAAACAAGACTTTCATGCAATATTCTCGTGATGACGACACATTTCAGTATCATCTCAAAGCAAGCTATATTAATAAAATATTTTTCTATACCGCCCAAACAAAACTTTTAAACTGCACTACGGTAGTCACATCTAAGTTGTGCAGAAGATGATTACAACGG
This sequence comes from Teleopsis dalmanni, assembly GCF_002237135.1. NCBI lineage: Eukaryota > Metazoa > Arthropoda > Insecta > Diptera > Diopsidae > Teleopsis > Teleopsis dalmanni. The sequence goes on along the minus strand of NW_024031711.1, from coordinate 5,074 downwards.
AACAGACATTTCGGAACAATATGAAAACATTCAAGAATGTATATTAGGTAGAATATCATATATTAACTACCAATCGCAATACGAGAGAACTTTCTACAAGAAATTATCTGCACTACATGGTGCACACAAGTTTTGAAAGATATTACAACGGAAGAGGAACAAGAAAAGATTGTTAGGGAATATCGTAATAACTCCAATCATAGAGGAATCCAAGAAACTATGCTACATTTAAAAAGAGAGCTATATTTTCCTAATATGAAGGCCAGAATTACAGAGACCATCAATAACTGTGATAAATGCAAAACCCTGAAATACGATAGAAACCCTCCCAAACCTCAATACGAAAAACCAGAAATACCACCAAAACCTTTAGAAATCATTCATATTGACCTTTATAGCATTAATCATAATCAAATGCTTACATTAATAGACAAATTTTCAAAATTCGCTTGCGGATACACACTCCCTTGTAGGACTAGTGTAACCATCCTAAAGTATTTAAAGAATTATATTAGCACATACGGCATACCAAAGAAAATAATATGTGACCAAGGCGCAGAATTCGACTCGAATATATTCAAGGATTTTTGCAAACAATTCAACATAGATCTACATTTCACATCCTTTCAGCAGACTAGTAGCAATGCACCAGTAGAACGTCTTCATTCAACCTTAACTGAAATCTATAGATTAATATTCACAACCCGAAAAGAGAAAAAATTGTCAACCGAACATGAGGAGATATTATTTGAAACGTTCATTACGTATAACAATGCCATACACTCCTCAACCAAGCATACCCCTTACGAACTTTTCTTCGGTAGACCGTACACATTTAATATACAAACGAATCTCTCAAATGAACATGAATACCTACAGAAACTTAATGAATTTCTTAACGAACTATACCCAAAAGTACAGGAGGACATGAAAACGAAAACATCTAACATAATTGACAAACTAAACAAGACGAAAGAAATTCCAAAAGAATTTGAAGAACATGACATTGTATTTAGGAAAGAAGCTAGGAGAAACAAAATTACACCTAGGTTCTCAAAACATATTATATCAAAAAATAATGATAAAACTGTTTTAACTACACGTAATAAAAAAATTCATAAATGCAAACTAAGAAGACAGGTGAAGAAACACCACACAGAAATTACTCAATAAATAAAGTATATTATAAAAAAATTAACATATATAATAATTTAATAATAATAACATATTGCAGTGCGAAATTAATGTCATTGTATATGACCACTTAATTATAAGATGCACAAGAATATGTGGTTGAAGACCAACGCATATGGACAATCAACCAATAAAACACATAATAATAATAAAAAATATATATATATACAAAGAAGGAAAGAAATTTTTTTTTTATATTAAGATACTAAAATACAAAAAATTTTTATTAATAAAATATATATTGTACGCATACATATATCCTCTATTCTTTTCTAGACTAACAATTGTATCTACACAATTGTTAGAAATACATAACTTTAAGGACAATTACAGTATACTACCCTTACAACTAGGACCTGCCCGTACGATAGAAAACTACTACAATCTAATCCACATAGTAAACCTTGAAGAATATAAATCCAACATTAACTCAATAAAAAACCTACTAAACAAATTTGAAAATAGAGACCTACTAACTAGTTCCTTGTACGTGACGAAAATTAAACTGAGGGAACTCGAAAATAAGCTCATAACACTTACGCCTATCAAAAGAAGTAGAAGAGGATTAATCAACGGTTTAGGCACAACAATAAAATTTATTACCGGAAATATGGACTCGCAAGACGCGGACAATATTAATAAGCAAATTGAGAATATTCGTTCTAACATAAATATATTTAATTCAACAATAACGAACCAACACTGGATTAACTTACACATGGTACAGAGATTTAACGACATTGCTCTTCACATAAATAGAGAACAGAAAATAATAGAATCATTTCTAGACAAAACTGCTAATAAAATAAAGGAAGAACAAGATAACTTCATTGAAATTCAGTATCTAAATCAAATAAATTTTAACATTGAACTATTAGCAAGTCATATATCGGATATTGCAGAGGCAGTCATACTCAGTAGACTTAACATTCTTCCTAAGCTCTTGTTAAGCTCTAAAGAACTCGAAGAAATAAAAAATTCTTTAGACAAACAAGAAGTAACCATAAATACATATGAGCAAATATATGAATTACTTAATTTACAAGCCTATTATAACCAATCTAATATAATATTCAATATTCAAATACCAAAACTTTCTAATAAAAAATTTAATTTTTACCATATTATTCCTTTGCCTATAAATAAAACAAAAATAATTTCAATAAAACCATTTATAAGTTATAATGAGCATAGCATACAGCACTATGACACCGCTTTTCCAAAAATAGAAGGTATTTATTTCTGCAACAAGCCACGCCTAGAAGAGTTAACAGCAGAGTCTGAATGCATGGGCAGATTAATGAGAAACCAAGTTGCACACTGTCCATCCACCACAATTGATGACATCGAAACTATAACGCAGCCTGAACCTGACTACGTACTACTGATGCAAGTTCCGAAAACAGACATCAATTCATCTTGTAACATAAAGCACCTGGCAGTCGAGGGTACTGTATTAATCCATTTCAAGAACTGCAGCATCACCATAAACAGCATACACTATGAAGACGACCCTAACATATTTTGGGACAATATTTACATCCTTCCACCACCTAGCAACGACGTCCACTTCAATTCAACAAAAGAAGTGTTGAATCTTCACACTCTAAAAGCATTCAATCTGGCGACAAATTTAAATCTTCAGCAATTCGAGAAACAAACTTCAACATGGCATTGCAGCTTTACCACCTTTGCAGTTGCAACAATCATCATACTAGCCCTCATCATATTTTTCAAGAACAAAACTAAGGTTATCCAGTACATTGTTGACACCCCGGACACTATCGCTCCTACCCCAAGCAACTCCTTGTGGCCGTCGCTCTACTCTAAGGGGGGAGGAGTTACAATTACTCACCAAGCCGCCACACAAGATGACACCACATAAATTATCTTAAGAATATTCATTATACTCTCATTGTATTTCTTTTCTTATATATATAAAATGCTTAATCTTTTATTATTGTTTATTTACTTATTGTATTTTATTTTACTTAGTTTCTTATTACAAAATTTATTGTTGCTTTTGTATACAAATATTTAGTATCGTATTTTCTCATGTCAATGTACTCATATTACCACATAAGTCACACTTATGTTATTCGACCTAGAAATAAAAAAAGCCGCACATAGGCAAAACAGTATTACAAAAATTTTTTTTTTTTTTTTTTTTTTATTTATATTTAAACAAAATGAAAAGTTTAAATTTACAACAACTAGTCATATTGACTAACAAGAGGTTTTTTTTTATTACAAGTAAATTTATCTAAGTCTATCTAGGGTGAGCATATAGATACGAACTAGTCATCTCCTTGCTGGTTGAAACGCCTCAAAAGGTCATTAGGTTTGAAGCGGCATAAGCGTCTGTGAGTGACATCACAAAGTAGCGCTGGAATGGTGCTGTTTAAGTGTTGTCTCAGCCTGTCATAATGTTTTTTAGCAGCCTTCTGAATTTCTTGTTTGACAGTAGGTATTTTTAGGTCACGATGTAAATCAGAATTTCGCACGTACCACGGAGCGTTAACTGCATCTCTGATTGCTTTGTTTTGAAATCTTTGCATCATATCTATTATATGTTTCTTCGCACAACCCCAGATTTGGACGCCATAGAGCCAGACCGGCTTGAAGACTTGTTTATAGATCATAAGCTTGTTTTGCTGAGATAATTTAGATCTCCTTCCAATAAGCCAAGTTAACTTTTTGTATCTTATTTTTAGCTCATTTAATTTTTTCTTGACGTGTACCTTCCATCTCAGTTTGGCATCTAGAGTCATACCTAGATATTTCGCAGAATTTGCAACTGGAATTTTACCTATTTAAAATAATGAATTTGATTTTCTCTTTTGTTAGTAAAGTCTACATGATTAGATTTTGAACTGTTTACTATCAGCTTCCATTTATTTGTCCATTGTTCAATTTCTTGAAGAGCGATTTGAAGCTTAGTGGTAGACACCTTGTTGTTTGGACCTGTAGCCATTAATACCGTGTCGTCTGCAAAAGTTCCAACAATACATCTTGGATTCACTGGCAAATCATATGTGTACAGCAGGTACAGCAATGGGCCTAGTATACTCCCCTGAGGGACCCCGCGATTTATAGGATATAATTTCGAATACGCGTCAAGTAGTTTAACTCGATAGTACCTTTCGCCAATATACGATTCCAGTAGTTTACAATATTGCTGTGGCAGGATAGTGTTTAACTTATATATCAGGCCAGAGTGCCAAACCCCATCAAAAGCCTTTGATATATCCAGAAACACAGCTGAACAAGTTTCTTTGTTTTCTAATGCCTTTTCTATTTCGTGCGTAACTCTGTGTACTTGTTCGATTGTTGAGTGTTTTTTCCGAAATCCAAACTGATGATTTGGGATAAGATTTCTTTGATAAACTACTTTTTCAAGTCTTTTACAGATAAGCTTTTCGAACAGTTTTCCTATGGTTGGCAGGAGAGAGATTGGTCTATATGAAGTTGGAGAATGTTGGTCCTTATCTGGTTTTAGTACCATCACCACTTCAGCAACTTTCCAATAGCTAGGGACATGATTTAATTTTATACTCGCATTAAATATCTGTGCAAGTTTGGCTACTCCTTTTGGAGGTAGCTTTTTTAACACTTCACTAGTTATGAGGTCATATCCTGGTGATTTCTTTAATTTCAATTTTTTGATTTCCCCAGTTACTTCTTTATTTTTTATCCGCAAAATAGCTTCATCATCTATGTTGTTATTTGGCTCTATATGATGGGTTTCTTCTTGATTGAAGGTATTACTTAAATATTCAGCCAAAACGTGTGCCTTTTCAATGTTGCTTTTCGCCCATTCATTATTATTTTTTTTTAATGGAGGATTATGAGTGATCGGTCTTTTATATTTTTTCATAGC
>NW_024031710.1:0-14831 GCF_002237135.1 Teleopsis dalmanni | reverse complement strand
TTTTTTTTAAATATGTCTTACTATTTGAATATAATAAATACGAAAATAAATATTTATTAAGGTGGACTTTTTCTTTAGTTATATTTCAAGTTTTACTCTTCTTATTCAGCATCCCTTGTGTCCATATTGGAAGCATCATTTCCATCCTCGTCCTCAGTACGTATCCTTTTAGCTGTTGCAGCCTCATCAGTGCTACACCTTTTACGTTTTGCAATATTGAGTTTCTTCTCAAGTTTTGTTTCATTTATTACAACCGAACGGCTTATAGTATCACCACCACCATGTTGAGTTAATTCATCCTTTTTTCGCTTACCAAGATCTTGCGCATGAATGGATTGCTTTTGTCCACAGATTGTCTTTTCATCATTCACAACTCGAGAAGTTAAACCTTCTTCATTTACATTAAGGCTCTCTGAAATTGAATTTTTGCTACGACTACGTAAATTATAAACGTGTTCTATCTTGAGCTCTGTCTTTTCTACAGGTAATAGTTGCCTTTGTGGTAGATCATCACAAACGACACTACCACGGATACTTAAATTACTGTCCGAAACTGACGTCTCATTACACACCATCGTTACAGTTCAATTGGAGGAGATTGCGAACTGCAGCTCGATCCTGCTAAGTCCGTATTTGATATTGCATCGTTTCCAGATGCTTCTGTGTTCCGGCTGTGGTATGACGGAGATTAATCACAAAAAGAAATTAGAGAAAAAAGTTTTTATGAATATTAATCTAATTTATAATTTTCATAAAAATTAATTACCTTTCTTCCACGTTTGATTTGCCAAATAATTTCTTAAATAACCACATAATTATTTTGATTGAAAAATATAGTATATATCAGTCAAATTCTTATGAAAATATTAAGAAATTTTTATCGAAAATTTTTTATTAAGTTGATTTGACTGTTCTTTTTTGTCATAAAATACAAATATATTTGAAGTGTCATTATTATTTATATATAACTTAAAAATAAAAACAAGAGTACTGGATTAAAATCTGATTATAAAACTTGTTATCACAGATTGTAAACCTGGACTTTCTGGACTTTGTGTTCTACTCTTATTCTAGAACGTGTTATTTCCATACGAATATTTCTTATGATCTATTTATTTATGTAGTGGACACATTGAAACCTTTCATTAAGTAAAAAACCTACTATTACTTATCTGTTATGAAGTCAGGTAATTTGCGAATAAAATTATTTAAAGTTGTCGGACCAATGTTTAAACAGCAAATACTTGATCTGTCTGCGATGAAATATTAATATATGTGGGAAAAATAAAAGTGAGATAAATAAATATGGGAATGACAGGTAAATACGAAATAAACTGAAATCAAATTATTTCAATTACGAGTACTATCAGAGGACGTAGTTATTATTGATTCTCTTATATTATTATTAAAAGGGTTTCTCCCCTTGTGAAAACCCAATCAATAAGCAAATGTTACTACGACCTTATAAAAACACCATAAGTCCTAGAATGCAGCAGATAAGATAATATAAAAAATTTTACTAGAAAAAAACTCTTTATTGGTTGCTTCAAGTGCAGCGGCTACTCTTAAAGTCAGCAGATGCCCTTAAAATTATTTAAATCATGCCATCAACGGATTTGTATGCCGAAAAGTAGCGCAGACCAATAAAGTAGGGTTCCAACATTCAAAGGTCTAAATTTTTAAAAAACGGACTTTGGACAAGTCAATCAACAGACATGGATTATAAATACTAAACAGCAACAAGAAGTAAATACAGATGGTTGGACAAAGGTCTGGTATCAAAACGCTGAAGGTTTCACTTTCATGGATGTGATCATGGATGGCTAAAAAATTGAAAACAGATCTAATGCTGCATTAAACTGCTAATAATTATATATCACGTAGTCATATTGGCAATCACATTATTGAAGCATCTTCTATACAAAAGAAATATGTAGTCGTTTCAAAAGAAAAAACGACTATAATTGTTTATAGCTCGATTTTTGAATAGTAGTGAAATATAATAACATAATGTCTTATTTAATACCTAAGCAGAATTGTTTTTGGTTTTTAAGTCAGTATAATTGTTGGACTACAAGTGGCAGTCTCAAGACTTTGAACCTATAAAATTAGAAGCTAAATCCGCACAAAGTAGTGAAAACTTTTATTGTTCAAATTTAAAGTGTAAAAATTATATACAATAAAAATTTTATACTGACAATCGGACTATATCGGATTATATTACCAACTACAGCGCACAACGCATTTTTATAAAATGTATTTAAATAGAAACAATCCATTGATTCACTGAAACCGAAAGGAAGTTCCATGTGTTCTGGGCTTCTGAGCGCATTGATTTTTTACAAATCGAGATAGATAACGAAATTGATAAAATATGCACATAATCACCACTGAGGATCCAGACTGACATCAAAATTGTCATCAACCGCGTATACAACGATTTTATGATAAAAACAGAAATAACTTTTGGGAAAGACAACATCTGTAAGGTAAGAAGAGCCTGCTACAATTCTTCCAAGAGATTTCTTATAAATTTTGTAGTTCGTTATTATCGTAACAGTTCGTAATAGTAATGATTTAAAGTAATTATTGTGACACTGATGGATCAGTGACTATTAAACCCGCGAAAAAACATTTTCTGATTGGGAGCAGAACCAGGAATACTTAGTTGTAGTCACCTTATTGGTGATTTGCGATCACACCCTATTAATTGCACTAAGTGGTATCGCTAAGGACTTTAATACCAAAGAGTCCAATATATTTTCCAGCTTGTAGGGTTTCTAAGAAAAGTTTATTCAAAAACACCTCTAATTGTAAACATTTCAAATGAACAAAAATTTTCAGTATTTAAAATATTGATAAATTTGATGCCCTATTTATTATTAAATTATATAAATCTTGGAAATTGTCGTTACTGTAAATTATGATAAAGAATTTTCCCAAATAGATTCTTTTCAGCAATCTGTGTTATTGTTCACAAAGAAAATAGACTTAAAGGTCTCTTACTTTTATTTCCTTTTCCCCCCTCAGTGTTTGGGAAAAATATTATTTTTCTGTAAATTGAATGAATTTTGTATATTTAAATAAGCAAGCTAAATAGAAGTCAAAATTCGAATTAAATTTAACTTCAATTGAAAAATATTTAAAAACTATCAATCAGTCTGATTGTATGTTAGAAAATCAGGTCCTTTGCTAGAGGTATATCGTACCAACCAATTTATTTTTAATAGAAAGCAAGAAACAACTTTTACTACAAACAGAGTCCGAGTAGTTTAGTCCATTGCCAAAGCTTAATAATGGATCGCGAGAAATTAAAACAAGTGGTGTCTTCAAATAGTGAAGCTGATGCTGCGACTGGAAAAGCACTTAGATGCAAATCTATTACTGTTAGACGCTCCATTATTGTTACACGCTCTGTCACGGCACGGATGTTAAGTGGAAAATGTGGTAAGGGTAAGGTTAATACAGATGCCGTAAGAGCCAGAAAGACTCAAGCGAAAAAAGACACTAAAAAGAAAGTAAAAGTTATTAAGAAGGAACGTGAAAACGTTAAGTGTATTAGGACCGAAATGCAGGATGAAAAAGCTAAGCCCAAGAAGAAGGTCAACAAGAAGGTCAAGAAACAGCGCGTAAGTCCACCTACACCCACCCAAACGAAACGGAAGGAAATTTGTAAAAAGAAAAAGAATGCAAAATCTAGGAAGAGGAACGAAAAGCTACTACTAGAAAATGTCAATCAACTTCCTCGCTTTAGAAAAAGGAAATATACTGAAGAAGAAAATCACTCAGTGGTTCCTATTAAACGGAAGAGGAAATAAAGTTATGTATTTTTATATTTTTCTAATTTCATAAACTTTGTACAATATTTTTTATGCTCAAAATTTAAAGTTCACAAATTTTAAGTTCCAATTTGAAATTGCAGAATTTGAAGTTCAAAATTTGAAGTTCAAAATTTGAAGTAAAAAATTTGAAGTAAAAAATCTGAAGTAAAAAATTTGAAGTTAAAAATTGCAAGTTAAAAATTGTAAGGTTAAAAATAGGTGTGTCCGTCTTTAGTATATAAGATTGCTATAAGATTGAAATGGAAATGCCTAAAATTTTAAATAAATCAAAGTAAATATTCCACTGAATTGCAAATCATCATTGTCTTTCTTATTAAGTTTTTATCCGAGGTAACTAAGTTTTGACTGTGTTATACGACGAAAAATAATGAATTATCCAAATTAACACCAATTTGTGAGGTGGAGTGAGGTCAAGAGGTAATAACGTAATAACAGTAAACATATATATTAAATTATTTGCAGAGCAAATTTAATAATTAGTTCATTAAAACTGCTTCATAAAAGTAATTTTATTCGTAAAGTCCTTCTGATATATGTTTTCGTCATCAATTTTGCACAAAAATTTTGGTAGTGTTTTTAAGATATTGAACTCAGAAGAACTCAGAAGAACTCAGAACCTCATGAATATAAAGGAAAAACATTAAAAAAATGTTAAGCTAACTTAATTATAAGTTCCTGCTGTTACGAACTACTATAGACCGTTTAATATAAAATCCTTTAAATATGGTAAAGAAAAATAATAACATCAGAAACTATTAATACAATAAATGTTATTTTTTTAATATTCGAAGCAGAAAAAAAATATAGCTGCCAGTAAAAAATATCTGTTGAGCAACTGAAACATTTGTAATTGAAACCAGTAGTTGTGCGCACTACTACTTATTAACGATGTCACCAACAGATAAGATCTCTTTCTGGCAGACGTGACTTGCTTGACGAGGCTTTTGTTGTTAGAATAAGTACGTGAACGAAACCTAAGTTAAGAATTAACGGAATCAATTGGATCCGAAAGTAAAAGACCAAGAGATCTATTGAGCTACTTGCATTCATGTGTGTAGATTATTTCTCCAAGCCGAATTTCAATGAATTGTAGTTTTGTAGTACGAGTATTTGCTACCTCTTATGTGTCTATCTTATATCTGCTACCAATATTATATCTACGACCACAAACTCAAATTGAGTTTACTTTCGTCTTCTATCTGGAAATTGAAAATCTGTCTAAACTTCAGTACTGCAGAAATAGTGTGGATAGTTGATTAACTTTCTCCCATACTCTCCGTATCATTGATTAATTGGAACTAAAAGTTATACAGTACTGGGATATGTTGTTGTTTCAATGAGTATCTAAGAAACTATCAGTTTAAATCGAACGTTTTAATTCAAAGAATTTATTCAGAGATATATACATGATGTCAGAATATATATGCAAAATGATTATTTTTAATAGAATTTGTTAATCACTTTTAACACATAAATTTTTTTTTTTAAATATGTCTTACTATTTGAATATAATAAATACGAAAATAAATATTTATTAAGGTGGACTTTTTCTTTAGTTATATTTCAAGTTTTACTCTTCTTATTCAGCATCCCTTGTGTCCATATTGGAAGCATCATTTCCATCCTCGTCCTCAGTACGTATCCTTTTAGCTGTTGCAGCCTCATCAGTGCTACACCTTTTACGTTTTGCAATATTGAGTTTCTTCTCAAGTTTTGTTTCATTTATTACAACCGAACGGCTTATAGTATCACCACCACCATGTTGAGTTAATTCATCCTTCTTTCGCTTACCAAGATCTTGCGCATGAATGGATTGCTTTTGTCCACAGATTGTCTTTTCATCATTCACAACTTGAGAAGTTAAACCTTCTTCATTTACATTAAGGCTCTCTGAAATTGAATTTTTGCTACGACTACGTAAATTATAAACGTGTTCTATCTTGAGCTCTGTCTTTTCTACAGGTAATAGTTGCCTTTGTGGTAGATCATCACAAACGACACTACCGCGGATACTTAAATTACTGTCCGAAACTGACGTCTCATTACACACCATCGTTACCTGTTCAATTGGAGGAGATTGCGAACTGCAGCTCGATCCTGCTAAGTCCGTATTTGGTATTGCATCGTTTCCAGATGCTTCTGTGTTCCGGCTGTGGTATGACGGAGATTAATCACAAAAAGAAATTAGAGAAAAAAGTTTTTATGAATATTAATCTAATTTATAATTTTCATAAAAATTAATTACCTTTCTTCCACGTTTGATTTGCCAAATAATTTCTTATATAACCACATAATTATTTTGATTGAAAAATATAGTATATATCAGTCAAATTCTTCTTCTTCTTCTTCTTCTTCTTGAGTTAGTGCTATTACGCACTTTTACTCTATAATGACTGGGGGGTTAATCACTACCCCACACTAGGCTTTAACTAGGCTAAAAAATCATATCATTTATTTGTCTTTTAGTTGATGACGGACCTTAAATCAGCATATCTTCCTGAGAGTCCAGAAGTGGACTTGAGGATTGTTATGGCGGGGTTAAGTAGCGTATCAACTTTAGTGAATAATTTTAAAGCTCTGTCTCTGATATATTTTTTCACTGAGTCAATCCTAAGATCTCTATGTATGTCCGTAGATCTAATGTACCATGGAATCTTAAACAGTTTTCTTAAGGCCAGGTTTTGAGCTATCTGTAATTGCTTTAAGGTGGTATTTGAGGCTTTGCTATATGTAACACATCCGTACAGAAGAGCAGGTCTAATTACTTGCGTATAAAGTAACTTTCTGTTTTTAAAGTTGAAGTGATAATTATTAAATAGCGGCTTTAATAAATGTAGAATCTTAGAGCAGCTATTCCGTTTGTATTTCAAATGTTTAAGCCAATTGAACCGTTTGTCAAAAGTGACCCCCAGATATTTTATATTATCCTCCCACCGTATCTCCGTGTCGCAAACGCTCACTCTTGGAGGATGCTGTCTTCTTTTTCGAGTTATAAATATAGCCTTGGTTTTGTCATTATTAATTTTAATCTTCCATTTTTGGAAGTATTCCACCATAAGGTCTATATTTCCCTGTAACGTGTTGCTTACATTTAAGGCATCCCGATCCGAGTAGATCAAGCATGTGTCTCTTACTTTTATTTCCTTTTCCCCCCTCAGTGTTTGGGAAAAATATTATTTTTCTGTAAATTGAATGAATTTTGTATATTTAAATAAGCAAGCTAAATAGAAGTCAAAATTCGAATTAAATTTAACTTCAATTGAAAAATATTTAAAAACTATCAATCAGTCTGATTGTATGTTAGAAAATCAGGTCCTTTGCTAGAGGTATATCGTACCAACCAATTTATTTTTAATAGAAAGCAAGAAACAACTTTTACTACAAACAGAGTCCGAGTAGTTTAGTCCATTGCCAAAGCTTAATAATGGATCGCGAGAAATTAAAACAAGTGGTGTCTTCAAATAGTGAAGCTGATGCTGCGACTGGAAAAGCACTTAGATGCAAATCTATTACTGTTAGACGCTCCATTATTGTTACACGCTCTGTCACGGCACGGATGTTAAGTGGAAAATGTGGTAAGGGTAAGGTTAATACAGATGCCGTAAGAGCCAGAAAGACTCAAGCGAAAAAAGACACTAAAAAGAAAGTAAAAGTTATTAAGAAGGAACGTGAAAACGTTAAGTGTATTAGGACCGAAATGCAGGATGAAAAAGCTAAGCCCAAGAAGAAGGTCAACAAGAAGGTCAAGAAACAGCGCGTAAGTCCACCTACACCCACCCAGACGAAACGGAAGGAAACTTGTAAAAAGAAAAAGAATGCAAAATCTAGGAAGAGGAACGAAAAGCTACTACTAGAAAATGTCAATCAACTTCCTCGCTTTAGAAAAAGGAAATATACTGAAGAAGAAAATCACTCAGTGGTTCCTATTAAACGGAAGAGGAAATAAAGTTATGTATTTTTATATTTTTCTAATTTCATAAACTTTGTACAATATTTTTTATGCTCAAAATTTAAAGTTCACAAATTTTAAGTTCCAATTTGAAATTGCAAAATTTGAAGTTCAAAATTTGAAGTTCAAAATTTGAAGTTCAAAATTTGAAGTTCAAAATTTGAAGTAAAAAATCTGAAGTAAAAAATTTGAAGTTAAAAATTGCAAGTTAAAAATTGTAAGGTTAAAAATAGGTGTGTCCGTCTTTAGTATATAAGATTGCTATAAGATTGAAATGGAAATGCCTAAAATTTTAAATAAATCAAAGTAAATATTCCACTGAATTGCAAATCATCATTGTCTTTCTTATTAAGTTTTTATCCGAGGTAACTAAGTTTTGACTGTGTTATACGACGAAAATTAATGAATTATCCAAATTAACACCAATTTGTGAGGTGGAGTGAGGTCGAGAGGTAATAACGTAATAACAGTAAACATATATATTAAATTATTTGCAGAGCAAATTTAATAATTAGTTCATTAAAACTGCTTCATAAAAGTAATTTTATTCGTAAAGTCCTTCTGATATATGTTTTCGTCATCAATTTTGCACAAAAATTTTGGTAGTGTTTTTAAGATATTGAACTCAGAAGAACTCAGAAGAACTCAGAACCTCATGAATATAAAGGAAAAACATTAAAAAAATGTTAAGCTAACTTAATTATAAGTTCCTGCTGTTACGACTTACTATAGACCGTTTAATATAAAATCCTTTAAATATGGTAAAGAAAAATAATAACATCAGAAACTATTAATACAATAAATGTTATTTTTTTAATATTCGAAGCAGAAAAAAAATATAGCTGCCAGTAAAAAATATCTGTTGAGCAACTGAAACATTTGTAATTGAAACCAGTAGTTGTGCGCACTACTACTTATTAACGATGTCACCAACAGATAAGATCTCTTTCTGGCAGACGTGACTTGCTTGACGAGGCTTTTGTTGTTAGAATAAGTACGTGAACGAAACCTAAGTTAAGAATTAACGGAATCAATTGGATCCGAAAGTAAAAGACCAAGAGATCTATTGAGCTACTTGCATTCATGTGTGTAGATTATTTCTCCAAGCCGAATTTCAATGAATTGTAGTTTTGTAGTACGAGTATTTGCTACCTCTTATGTGTCTATCTTATATCTGCTACCAATATTATATCTACGACCACAAACTCAAATTGAGTTTACTTTCGTCTTCTATCTGGAAATTGAAAATCTGTCTAAACTTCAGTACTGCAGAAATAGTGTGGATAGTTGATTAACTTTCTCCCATACTCTCCGTATCATTGATTAATTGGAACTAAAAGTTATACAGTACTGGGATATGTTGTTGTTTCAATGAGTATCTAAGAAACTATCAGTTTAAATCGAACGTTTTAATTCAAAGAATTTATTCAGAGATATATACAAGATGTCAGAATATATATGCAAAATGATTATTTTTAATAGAATTTGTTAATCACTTTTAACACATAAATTTTTTTTTTTAAATATGTCTTACTATTTGAATATAATAAATACGAAAATAAATATTTATTAAGGTGGACTTTTTCTTTAGTTATATTTCAAGTTTTACTCTTCTTATTCAGCATCCCTTGTGTCCATATTGGAAGCATCATTTCCATCCTCGTCCTCAGTACGTATCCTTTTAGCTGTTGCAGCCTCATCAGTGCTACACCTTTTACGTTTTGCAATATTGAGTTTCTTCTCAAGTTTTGTTTCATTTATTACAACCGAACGGCTTATAGTATCACCACCACCATGTTGAGTTAATTCATCCTTCTTTCGCTTACCAAGATCTTGCGCATGAATGGATTGCTTTTGTCCACAGATTGTCTTTTCATCATTCACAACTCGAGAAGTTAAACCTTCTTCATTTACATTAAGGCTCTCTGAAATTGAATTTTTGCTACGACTACGTAAATTATAAACGTGTTCTATCTTGAGCTCTGTCTTTTCTACAGGTAATAGTTGCCTTTGTGGTAGATCATCACAAACGACACTACCACGGATACTTAAATTACTGTCCGAAACTGACGTCTCATTACACACCATCGTTACAGTTCAATTGGAGGAGATTGCGAACTGCAGCTCGATCCTGCTAAGTCCGTATTTGATATTGCATCGTTTCCAGATGCTTCTGTGTTCCGGCTGTGGTATGACGGAGATTAATCACAAAAAGAAATTAGAGAAAAAAGTTTTTATGAATATTAATCTAATTTATAATTTTCATAAAAATTAATTACCTTTCTTCCACGTTTGATTTGCCAAATAATTTCTTAAATAACCACATAATTATTTTGATTGAAAAATATAGTATATATCAGTCAAATTCTTATGAAAATATTAAGAAATTTTTATCGAAAATTTTTTATTAAGTTGATTTGACTGTTCTTTTTTGTCATAAAATACAAATATATTTGAAGTGTCATTATTATTTATATATAACTTAAAAATAAAAACAAGAGTACTGGATTAAAATCTGATTATAAAACTTGTTATCACAGATTGTAAACCTGGACTTTCTGGACTTTGTGTTCTACTCTTATTCTAGAACGTGTTATTTCCATACGAATATTTCTTATGATCTATTTATTTATGTAGTGGACACATTGAAACCTTTCATTAAGTAAAAAACCTACTATTACTTATCTGTTATGAAGTCAGGTAATTTGCGAATAAAATTATTTAAAGTTGTCGGACCAATGTTTAAACAGCAAATACTTGATCTGTCTGCGATGAAATATTAATATATGTGGGAAAAATAAAAGTGAGATAAATAAATATGGGAATGACAGGTAAATACGAAATAAACTGAAATCAAATTATTTCAATTACGAGTACTATCAGAGGACGTAGTTATTATTGATTCTCTTATATTATTATTAAAAGGGTTTCTCCCCTTGTGAAAACCCAATCAATAAGCAAATGTTACTACGACCTTATAAAAACACCATAAGTCCTAGAATGCAGCAGATAAGATAATATAAAAAATTTTACTAGAAAAAAACTCTTTATTGGTTGCTTCAAGTGCAGCGGCTACTCTTAAAGTCAGCAGATGCCCTTAAAATTATTTAAATCATGCCATCAACGGATTTGTATGCCGAAAAGTAGCGCAGACCAATAAAGTAGGGTTCCAACATTCAAAGGTCTAAATTTTTAAAAAACGGACTTTGGACAAGTCAATCAACAGACATGGATTATAAATACTAAACAGCAACAAGAAGTAAATACAGATGGTTGGACAAAGGTCTGGTATCAAAACGCTGAAGGTTTCACTTTCATGGATGTGATCATGGATGGCTAAAAAATTGAAAACAGATCTAATGCTGCATTAAACTGCTAATAATTATATATCACGTAGTCATATTGGCAATCACATTATTGAAGCATCTTCTATACAAAAGAAATATGTAGTCGTTTCAAAAGAAAAAACGACTATAATTGTTTATAGCTCGATTTTTGAATAGTAGTGAAATATAATAACAAAATGTCTTATTTAATACCTAAGCAGAATTGTTTTTGGTTTTTAAGTCAGTATAATTGTTGGACTACAAGTGGCAGTCTCAAGACTTTGAACCTATAAAATTAGAAGCTAAATCCGCACAAAGTAGTGAAAACTTTTATTGTTCAAATTTAAAGTGTAAAAATTATATACAATAAAAATTTTATACTGACAATCGGACTATATCGGATTATATTACCAACTACAGCGCACAACGCATTTTTATAAAATGTATTTAAATAGAAACAATCCATTGATTCACTGAAACCGAAAGGAAGTTCCATGTGTTCTGGGCTTCTGAGCGCATTGATTTTTTACAAATCGAGATAGATAACGAAATTGATAAAATATGCACATAATCACCACTGAGGATCCAGACTGATATCAAAATTGTCATCAACCGCGTATACAACGATTTTATGATAAAAACAGAAATAACTTTTGGGAAAGACAACATCTGTAAGGTAAGAAGAGCCTGCTACAATTCTTCCAAGAGATTTCTTATAAATTTTGTAGTTCGTTATTATCGTAACAGTTCGTAATAGTAATGATTTAAAGTAATTATTGTGACACTGATGGATCAGTGACTATTAAACCCGCGAAAAAACATTTTCTGATTGGGAGCAGAACCAGGAATACTTAGTTGTAGTCACCTTATTGGTGATTTGCGATCACACCCTATTAATTGCACTAAGTGGTATCGCTAAGGACTTTAATACCAAAGAGTCCAATATATTTTCCAGCTTGTAGGGTTTCTAAGAAAAGTTTATTCAAAAACACCTCTAATTGTAAACATTTCAAATGAACAAAAATTTTCAGTATTTAAAATATTGATAAATTTGATGCCCTATTTATTATTAAATTATATAAATCTTGGAAATTGTCGTTACTGTAAATTATGATAAAGAATTTTCCCAAATAGATTCTTTTCAGCAATCTGTGTTATTGTTCACAAAGAAAATAGACTTAAAGGTCTCTTATTTTTATTTCCTTTTCCCCCCTCAGTGTTTGGGAAAAATATTATTTTTCTGTAAATTGAATGAATTTTGTATATTTAAATAAGCAAGCTAAATAGAAGTCAAAATTCGAATTAAATTTAACTTCAATTGAAAAATATTTAAAAACTATCAATCAGTCTGATTGTGTGTTAAAAAATCAGGTCCTTTGCTAGAGGTATATCGTACCAACCAATTTATTTTTAATAGAAAGCAAGAAACAACTTTTACTACAAACAGAGTCCGAGTAGTTTAGTCCATTGCCAAAGCTTAATAATGGATCGCCAGAAATTAAAACAAGTGGTGTCTTCAAATAGTGAAGCTGATGCTGCGACTGGAAAAGCACTTAGATGCAAATCTATTACTGTTAGACGCTCCATTATTGTTACACGCTCTGTCACGGCACGGATGTTAAGTGGAAAATGTGGTAAGGGTAAGGTTAATACAGATGCCGTAAGAGCCAGAAAGACTCAAGCGAAAAAAGACACTAAAAAGAAAGTAAAAGTTATTAAGAAGGAACGTGAAAACGTTAAGTGTATTAGGACCGAAATGCAGGATGAAAAAGCTAAGCCCAAGAAGAAGGTCAACAAGAAGGTCAAGAAACAGCGCGTAAGTCCACCTACACCCACCCAGACGAAACGGAAGGAAACTTGTAAAAAGAAAAAGAATGCAAAATCTAGGAAGAGGAACGAAAAGCTACTACTAGAAAATGTCAATCAACTTCCTCGCTTTAGAAAAAGGAAATATACTGAAGAAGAAAATCACTCAGTGGTTCCTATTAAACGGAAGAGGAAATAAAGTTATGTATTTTTATATTTTTCTAATTTCATAAACTTTGTACAATATTTTTTATGCTCAAAATTTAAAGTTCACAAATTTTAAGTTCCAATTTGAAATTGCAAAATTTGAAGTTCAAAATTTGAAGTTCAAAATTTGAAGTTCAAAATTTGAAGTAAAAAATCTGAAGTAAAAAATTTGAAGTTAAAAATTGCAAGTTAAAAATTGTAAGGTTAAAAATAGGTGTGTCCGTCTTTAGTATATAAGATTGCTATAAGATTGAAATGGAAATGCCTAAAATTTTAAATAAATCAAAGTAAATATTCCACTGAATTGCAAATCATCATTGTCTTTCTTATTAAGTTTTTATCCGAGGTAACTAAGTTTTGACTGTGTTATACGACGAAAATTAATGAATTATCCAAATTAACACCAATTTGTGAGGTGGAGTGAGGTCAAGAGGTAATAACGTAATAACAGTAAACATATATATTAAATTATTTGCAGAGCAAATTTAATAATTAGTTCATTAAAACTGCTTCATAAAAGTAATTTTATTCGTAAAGTCCTTCTGATATATGTTTTCGTCATCAATTTTGCACAAAAATTTTGGTAGTGTTTTTAAGATATTGAACTCAGAAGAACTCAGAAGAACTCAGAACCTCATGAATATAAAGGAAAAACATTAAAAAAATGTTAAGCTAACTTAATTATAAGTTCCTGCTGTTACGAACTACTATAGACCGTTTAATATAAAATCCTTTAAATATGGTAAAGAAAAATAATAACATCAGAAACTATTAATACAATAAATGTTATTTTTTTAATATTCGAAGCAGAAAAAAAATATAGCTGCCAGTAAAAAATATCTGTTGAGCAACTGAAACATTTGTAATTGAAACCAGTAGTTGTGCGCACTACTACTTATTAACGATGTCACCAACAGATAAGATCTCTTTCTGGCAGACGTGACTTGCTTGACGAGGCTTTTGTTGTTAGAATAAGTACGTGAACGAAACCTAAGTTAAGAATTAACGGAATCAATTGGATCCGAAAGTAAAAGACCAAGAGATCTATTGAGCTACTTGCATTCATGTGTGTAGATTATTTCTCCAAGCCGAATTTCAATGAATTGTAGTTTTGTAGTACGAGTATTTGCTACCTCTTATGTGTCTATCTTATATCTGCTACCAATATTATATCTACGACCACAAACTCAAATTGAGTTTACTTTCGTCTTCTATCTGGAAATTGAAAATCTGTCTAAACTTCAGTACTGCAGAAATAGTGTGGATAGTTGATTAACTTTCTCCCATACTCTCCGTATCATTGATTAATTGGAACTAAAAGTTATACAGTACTGGGATATGTTGTTGTTTCAATGAGTATCTAAGAAACTATCAGTTTAAATCGAACGTTTTAATTCAAAGAATTTATTCAGAGATATATACATGATGTCAGAATATATATGCAAAATGATTATTTTTAATAGAATTTGTTAATCACTTTTAACACATAAATTTTTTTTTTTAAATATGTCTTACTATTTGAATATAATAAATACGAAAATAAATATTTATTAAGGTGGACTTTTTCTTTAGTTATATTTCAAGTTTTACTCTTCTTATTCAGCATCCCTTGTGTCCATATTGGAAGCATCATTTCCATCCTCGTCCTCAGTACGTATCCTTTTAGCTGTTGCAGCCTCATCAGTGCTACACCTTTTACGT
>NW_024031709.1:0-14884 GCF_002237135.1 Teleopsis dalmanni | reverse complement strand
ATTTTAAGAGAAGATGCAATAAATAAATGTATGTTTTAAAAAAAAAAAAAAATTTATTTATTTTTCTTAGGGAAAAATATTATTTTTCTTGGGCACATTTTACAACATTTTATTACATACTTTCACATTTTATATAAACAACACTTTAAAATTGCATTAGCCTGTTGCATTATTAATTTTATAATTTCTTGCTTCTTTATTTCGTAAGTACTTAAAAATGTGCAATTTATAGAATTCTTTTTGAAAACGATTTAATTTTTATTCTTCTATTTTTAGTTTCTTAAAATATATTTATCAAATGCAATGTAATGTTAATAATAACTATTATATTTTTATTTTATTGTTCGGGCGCCAGTTAAATATTAAGTTTCATTTGTTCGGTATTCCGTGTTTCTTGTTCAATAAATCAAGTAGAAGAGATCGAGTGCACTTTTGCGAAGTTGGGAGCTACCGAAACCAAACGGGACTTTTCCAGACAAACAAGTGGATGTCCCATTTGGTAGCAACCATGCGTTCGAATAATATCGCATGATTGCTCCGTTAAAGAAACTAAGCACAGGGCCAGATTTGGGAGACGTGTGTGGTAACTTATATAAACATATATGAAAGAGTGATTTTACTAATGATCAAAGCACTTCAACACAAGTTCGACACAAAAGAGTCATTAGCATAAAATAATATGACTGTTTAAAAATTGTTTTCGGCTAAAGAGGTGGTACAGATGTCAAAATTACTTTCGTATCCTGAGATAGATCTGCATCAGGCATCAGTTGGCGCCTGTTCGTTTTTTTTGTTCTGCTTTCATCTCTCTGCTTATTTTCTGCGAGTTATTTCCTTGGATTATAATAATAAACGCTGCGACTTTTAACAGATCCTGTCAGATGAAGTGTCAGACTTTCCCAACTAAGACGATGTAGAGGATTATCAAGCTGGTGAAGACTAAGTGTTAAATTGGTACATGGAAGCAGGGATATAAAGTATAATGCGTCGTGCGGGTCAGAGTAGAGGAGAGACCTGGGCCCTGTTGCACCAACACTTTTCACTTTGCACTTTGCAAAACTTATGAGTGACTTTTTTTTGCAAAGTAAAAGTGAAAAGCGTTGTACCAAAGACTTAAGATAATTTACTTTGTACTTTGCAAATAAAGATTTCATTGCAGAGTCTTTGCATAAAATGCAAAGCAAACGTTGCACCAAAAAATTAGATCACTTTCATTTTGTATTGGTTTTTGAAAGCATTTCGTTTCTGTTTGTATATTTTTTTTTGTTTGTTTGATATTTTGATGCTATGTTAGTACATGATTTATGCATAGTATGTACTTATGAGTTTAATTTTTGTTTAAAATAAAAGTTTTTAAAATAATATTTTATTTTAATAAATTTTATTATTAATAAATTGGTATTACGACCGATATTTAATTAGTTTTTTATATATATACCGGGCTTAGGTCGTTTATTTAACACATAGGTTTATAAAAATGTTTTTTTAAAACAATTAAAAAATTTTTACACTTTTTTCCAATTGTGTTAAATGTTTAAATTTATTTAATTTTTATACAAAAATTATATTAATACAATTATTTCGGTCTACATCGTAGACCATCTTCAGTGTATATAAAAGATTACATATTTAATTATATGTAAATAAACATATAAACATACAATCAAAACAAAAAACCAAAAATGACAAACATTGTTGTCTCTTTCAATGTTTGACATTTTTAACATTTAAATTTATTTGAACAAAAGCAAAACGTAATTTAAAAAAAAACAATAAAATTTAAAATTAAAATCAAAAATAAATATACGAAAATATTTTTTAATTGGTAACAATGGAAGATAAATTAAACTTTTTATATAAAACTATAAATTTATATTAAATTTTTTTAATTATGGTTAATCAGAGACCTGTAAATTTGTGCAAGACCCTCTGTGTCTTTTTTGTAGTTTAGTCTCTGATTGTCTGGAACTTCTATAATATGTAACATTTCAAGCATTAACCTACGTCTGTAATTAGGGTCTTTGTTGATGATCTGTACTTCTTCAAAATTTGGAGTATGGTTCATCATAGAGCAATGGGTTGCTAATGCTGTCTTTTGGTCAACGGGAGTTGTTCTGCTCTTTATGTCGTGTCTGTGGCCAGCGATTCTCGTCCTGAGTTTATTTTTTGTTGTACCAACATATACCTGGTGGCATACGTTAGACCCGTCACCTCCACATGGAATTTTGTATACGACATCATGCTCATCTAATTTGTCTATTGGACTTTTTGTTTTATTAAAAAAGCGATTTTTTAGCGTGTTTCTCGCTTTGAAAGCCAAAGTGTGCGTGTCGTCATTATAGCATTTAGATTTGCTAAAGTTTTCCGAAAACCCAGGGATATACGTCATAGGGAGATAAATTTTTGGTTGGGGATCGGATATTTTCTTACGCACTATATTCACTTGTTTTAGAAGAGAATATATCGTCCGTTTGGGGTAGTCATTTTTAAGCAAGATGTCAATAAGAATTTTTTCATTTTCTTTATGAAAAATTGGATCGCTGATATTCATTACACGTCGAATCAAATTCAGTGCTGTGTTCCGAATTATATGATGAGGGTGTTGAGAGTTGTAATTAATATATCGTCCAGTATTCGTGGGTTTTTGATACCAATTAATTTTTGTGATGGAGATATTGTGATGGAGAATATTTTAGACAAAATGATGGACGAAGTAGTTATAAAACCTAGACTACTTACCAAATACGTAGACGATATATTTGCTATTATAAAAATTGACAACATAGAGAGTACATTACATACACTAAATAATTTACATAGATATATAAAGTTCACCAAAGAAGAAGAAGAATCCGAAAAACTTGCCTATCTTGACGCTATAGTTATAAGACGTAACAATAAAATCAAAATTAATTGGTATCAAAAACCCACGAATACTGGACGATATATTAATTACAACTCTCAACACCCTCATCATATAATTCGGAACACAGCACTGAATTTGATTCGACGTGTAATGAATATCAGCGATCCAATTTTTCATAAAGAAAATGAAAAAATTCTTATTGACATCTTGCTTAAAAATGACTACCCCAAACGGACGATATATTCTCTTCTAAAACAAGTGAATATAGTGCGTAAGAAAATATCCGATCCCCAACCAAAAATTTATCTCCCTATGACGTATATCCCTGGGTTTTCGGAAAATTTTAGCAAATCTAAATGCTATAATGACGACACGCACACTTTGGCTTTCAAAGCGAGAAACACGCTAAAAAATCGCTTTTTTAATAAAACAAAAAGTCCAATAGACAAATTAGATGAGCATGATGTCGTATACAAAATTCCATGTGGAGGTGACGGGTCTAACGTATGCCACCAGGTATATGTTGGTACAACAAAAAATAAACTCAGGACGAGAATCGCTGGCCACAGACACGACATAAAGAGCAGAACAACTCCCGTTGACCAAAAGACAGCATTAGCAACCCATTGCTCTATGATGAACCATACTCCAAATTTTGAAGAAGTACAGATCATCAACAAAGACCCTAATTACAGACGTAGGTTAATGCTTCAAATGTTACATATTATTGAAGTTCCAGACAATCAGAGACTAAACTACAAAAAAGACACAGAGGGTCTTGCACAAATTTACAGGTCTCTGATTAACCATAATTAAAAAAATTTAATATAAATTTATAGTTTTATATAAAAAGTTTAATTTATCTTCCATTGTTACCAATTAAAAAATATTTTCGTATATTTATTTTTGATTTTAATTTTAAATTTTATTGTTTTTTTCTTAAATTAACGTTTTGCTTTTGTTCAAATAAATTTAAATGTTAAAAATGTCAAACATTGAAAGAGACAACAATGTTTGTCATTTTTGGTTTTTTGTTTTGATTGTATGTTTATATGTTTATTTACATATAATTAAATATGTAATCTTTTATATACACTGAAGATGGTCTACGATGTAGACCGAAATATTTGTATTAATATAATTTTTGTATAAAAATTAAATAAATTTAAACATTTAACACAGTTGGAAAAAAGTGTAAAAATTTTTTAATTGTTTTAAAAAAACATTTTTATAAACCTATGTGTTAAATACACGACCTAAGCCCGGTATATATATAAAAAACAAATTTTATTATTACAATTTGAAATATTTGTATAATTTTAATACAATTATATGTTATACATTAATACAAAACACAAAATTTTTGTATATGATTTCTTTTATTGACATTGAATCATAGATAAAGAAATTGTGTATATCCATAGAAACAATTTTTATGCTTTTAATTAATTTTGCAGTTTGAAAAGTTATAAAAAAAGAATTTAAATGTAAAGCGTATGAGTATGAGTTGTTTTAACAACAATTATATTGAAAAACAAAGTTAACAAATGTAATAAGTTACTTTTATATAAAAATTTAGTTGAAAATTTGTCATTATTATTTAATTTTAAAATATTATAAGTTATTAAAGTATTGTTTACTTGTCGCTGTGTATTATCCTAATACAAAAGAAACCTACGCATAAAGGATCTAAATTACTGATTTTGTTTACAACATTTCTCTCAATTAATACAAAATTACCTTAAAACTAACTTAACTAATTTTACTATCAACGTTAAAATAATATGTTGTCTGTTATCACTAGTTTTAGTGGACTATATTATTTTTAATTACATTTCAAACAAGGTTCAAAAAACGACGCAAGTCCAGGCACTTATGATTTTTTCTTTTATTGTCTTTAGAAATATATTTTTATTATCATAATTAGATACGGATAATTAGATATTTAAAAATGTTACAATGTTAGCTATTATAGAATATTTTTTACCCATGTTTTTTCTTAGTTCATAATTCGGAGAATTTGAACGATAAAAGACTTATAATAATAATAAACTGTTCATTATAATAAATAAGTGTTCATGCTTGAACCATAATTCACATAAAATATTTATATTTTTTTTTAGAAACTGAACTCTTTAATTCACAATTTAAAAGTATTGTCCGGTAATATATCCCTTTAATTATTGCAACTAAATTTATTTCAAAAACAGCAATAATATTTGCTTAAACTAATTTTCTATTTCTATTTTTTTAAAACTATTTTTATTTATTTATTAATTATTTATTTTGCATTTTGTCTTTTATTAATATACATAAGAAACTTTTCTTTCGTGTAAAGCAATCATTTGCAAAATTTGCAGGGTAAATTAATCATTTACAATTTTTTTGTAAAGTTTTGCAGTTTACTTTTGCAAAGCGCAAAGTAAAAAGTATTGGTGCAACAGAAAATGCAAAAAAACCAGTTTTTTGTCAAATATTTCACTTTTCTTTTCATACTTTACTTTTCATTGAAAAGTACATTGGTGCAACCATTGAGTAAAAATATTAGAACAAAAATTAATTGTACATTAAAATATAAAACATAAATAGATATTTAACAACATGGTGTTTATTAACATACTTCATGTTATCATGGCTAGTACAGGTCATAGTACTATCTTCACTGCCATATATATTAATATCATTTGCACTAACAACTATGGTTCGGCTACTGCCGGTGTTTTCTCACCTCATAATAGGCAAAACTCATATCAAACTATATGAGACTAGTATAAAATTTCATCAAAAATCAAATTTATAATAATTTGGAAAAAGTTGTGCATTGCATGCACACAAAGTCAATCATATATTTTAGAAAAAATGTATACAAAAAGCAAAGACTATTTCTTTGAATTTGTGTGTTTGTGTGTCCATTCAACACTAAACAATGCTTCTTCGTGTTTAACTACTATTGAACGCCCTTTCCTCTCTATTTCCTCTTAACACAAAAGAAACCAAATTTTGTAAATATAGAAACAAAAAATTGCACTTCACTGATTGCACTTTCGTCTTGATGCAGTACAACTATGGAAGCATAACTTCGCAAAAAAGAAAATTGTTAACATATAAATCACACAAGCACCCAAACTAGCAATATGAATAGAAAATATAGCAACAATTTCTATACCATATCACACACCTTCTCATATGCACATTCAACAGCTCTTTCGTGTGTTTCGAACATTTAAGATTATTGTGTTATACGCAGCTTTGGTTTGTCTTAATTGTTCCACAATTCAAAGCTGATTGTGCTTTTAGATGGCTACTCGAGCTGGCTACCATGAAATCAAAGGGGTTTCAATAAAATAAATAACTAAAATCTGTTGAAATGTCTGAAGTACGAAATGTAAGTTTTTATTTAGTATTTACTTAAAAACTTAAATTTAATTCTATAGTAAATAAATGGAAATTGCAGATTTTATTAGAATTATCGAGCAAAACTGACTTCTCCATTTTCTTTTTAAACACTAGTCCAAGTGTATTAAGCTCAAGGGATGAAGTGCATCAGCATGGATATAGTGGAAATTTTATGGTAACGATCAATAATTGTTCCGTTAAAGATTATTTGATTGGTATTTGCGCATAAAAAATACAATTGCTATATATTAATTATGTTTCATATTTTAATAGATTTGTTAATAAAATCCAATCAGCAAATACAAAATAACCGTGGTGGTCACAATTGAACGAGAGCAATGAAGGAAATTTACATATTTTTGTGGTATATGGCAAATATAAATACTTTTCGCGAATTTGGTATTTGTTTTGGCATACCAAAAGCTTCTGTATGGAGAATAATTGAAAGAACTAGTGTTTAGCTTATATCAATTGCAAAATATCCGTTCGTGATTGACAGCACACATGTTAAAATAAATGCACCTCACCTTAGCAATTAGGCTTATTTCAAAAGGAAGCATGAATATAGCTTAAACTTGCAAGCAGTTTGCAATGGTTTTTTTATAAACGTGTATGTTGGAGAGCCTGTTTCCTTATGTATTGTTCTGTTTTAATTAAATAAATGTATTCAACTTAATGTTTATATATTCATTTCAAATTAATTGATTTTCATAAATTATCAAACAACACTTTTTTAATAATAATAAAACGTAAATAATTAAAGTAATAATTTTAATTAATTTTAATAATTTTAATTTATAGTAATAGTAATAATTAAAACATTACTTCAAACAAAGAAATAAATAATAATGACATATTAAATAAATAAGTACATAAAATAAATAATAAATAAATAAAATCAATAATAAATAAATATAAATGTAGATTTGTTTATAATTTTACTACACCGTTGCATCGCATTGCCAACCTCATTTGCATTAAAATACGTTCCACTTTTATCTTTTACATACATTCCACATTGAACCAGAAAGTGAACCAGGGCCCTGTTGCACCAACACTTTTCACTTTTTACTTTGCAAAACTTATGAGTGACTTTTTTTTGCAAACTAAAAGTGAAAAGCGTTGCACCAAAGACTTAACATAATTTACTTTGCACTTTGCAAATAAAAATTTCACTGCAAAGTCTTTGCATAAAATGCAAAGCAAAGCGTTGCACCAAAAAATTAGATCACTTTCATTTTATATTGGTTTTTGAAAGCATTTCGATTCTGTATGTATACTTGTTTTTTGTTTGTTTGATATTTTGATGCTATGAGTACATGATTTATGCGTAGTATTGTAACGACCCTATTTTTTCCAGGGAAAAAAATAAGGGTTACATAATACCACGCTGCTCTAACGTATTTATGCAAATAATAAAAATAAACATGAGCAAAAATTGTAAACATGCAAAAACAAAACTTATACAAAAAAAAAATGCATCACAACAGCAAGCCGTAAACGGCCAAGAACAATTCTGCACAGAGAAAAAAAAAAAAAACTTAGAAAATATTAAGCATGGGCATAAATGGTAAACAAGTAAAAACAATATTTATATGGAAAAAAAATGCAAACTTGAGGATAGCGGGATCAAAAGCGTCGACAAGATCGAATAATAGGGGACAATTATGTGAATACGGTCTTTTTTTTGAATATCAACCTCGAGTAGAGTGGACGTTTTTTTTATCATCCTAGAGCAGAGTGAACGTTTTTTTTTTTAACATCATCTTAGAGCAGAGTGAACGTTTTTTTGAACATCATCCTAAAGCAGAGTGAACATTTTTGTTAACATCATCTTAGAGCAGAGTGAACGTTTTTTTTTGAACATCATCCTAAAGTAGAGCGAATGTTTTTTTAATATCAGTTGCGGATAACAGTTGCTGGACCATTGCGCGCCCAGGATACCGATCTGGGAGCTTTAAAAGTTGCCAGATAGAGAAATCTCATAGGAGGCTTCAGAAGTACCCTATGGGAAATCTCAGTGAAGGTATGAACTGGCACGTGACTTTGGCAGACACCAGAAGAAGCGAGGTACTGAAGAACTGAGCAGCCGAGAAAACGATAAGATATTGGTAAGCATTTTTAAATACTTTATATATTGGCGTCTTCGATATGTGCGTTGAATAATTATAAATACGTTAATACTTTATACTCCTGCGTCTCCGACTTGTGGTGCGAACAAATGCAAAATACGCTGGGGAATCGTAGTTATATTCCTGCGTCTTCGATCTGTGCTTTGACTAAATTAAATTTTTAAATACTTTCTATTCCTGCGTCTTCGACTTGTGGTGCGAACAAATGCAAAATACGCTGAGGAATCGTAGTTATATTCCTGCGTCTACGATCTGTGCTTTGACTAAATTAAATTTTTAAATACTTTATATATTGGCGACTTCGACATGTGCGTTGAATAATTATAAATACGTTAATACTTTATATGCCTGCGTCTTCGACTTGTGGTTCGAACAAATGCAAAATACGCTGAGGAATCGTAGTTATATTCCTGTGTCTTCGATCTGTGCTTTGACTAAATTAAATTGTAAATACTTTATATATTTGCGTCTTCGACATGTGCGTTGAATAATTATAAATACGTTAATACTTTATATCCCGGCGTCTTCGGAAATTGTTAAGATTTTTGTTAAGAATTATATTGCTCAAGATAAAGTCTCTATATGATAATAAAATAAAGTATTGTAAACTCTATTGTATTGAAATAATATCCAGACTTGTATATATAAACTCTATTTTTTATTTATGAAGATTGTTAAGATATTTTTAAGAATTATATTGCTCAAGATAAAATCTCTATATGATAATAAAATAAAGTTTATTGTAAACTCTATTGTATTGAAATAATATCTAGACTTGTATATATAAATTCTATTTTTTATTTATGAAAATTGTTAAGATATTTTTGCTAAGAATTATATTGCTCAAGATAAAATTTCTATATCGTAATAAAAATAAAATTTATTGTTAACTCTAGTATACTGGAATAATATATGTAATACCAACAAAGAAGAAGTAGATATAAAAGTACTGTGGTTTTAAATAAAACAGAGGCTAGGGACGGGTGAATCAGACGAAATTACGCGGGGAATCGCAATCGAGTCTAAAAATATAAATGGTCTTGTAAGTACCCTGGACACCGTTGAACTATCCCAGCTATAGACTGCCCCACGTAAAGGGGTTCATCCAAGTGGCGCCCGAGCAGGGACACTCGATTTAAGAACACGATTCGAGAGCTGATCTACGGTATAGCAACTAGCGCACCTGACCGAGCAGTGATTCTAGACGCTAGATTAGAGGATACGATATAAGTGGCGAGATACATTGGGTCAATCAAATTAACCGTTCGGTACAGAGTAGCACATTAGCAACATGAAACGTATATGGATAAGGAATGTGCGGAAAGAGGACTTAATTACATATTTGGAGGAATTTGGCTTGGAGGTAACGGGGACCGTCGAAGACTTACGTCGTCGTCTGTCTAATTATGTGGCCCACACAGATCATAAACCAGATGAGCACCTAAGGTTGAGTGAGATGGAGGCTAAACATAGTAAAACATCTACTGAAGAGTTAAATACGGACGGCGGAGACCAGGAACCTGTGGGACAAATGTGTGGCCCTCAACTAGAAATACCTACGAAGCCAAGGACTCCAGTGGAACCACCTCTGGCAGAACCACCAATGCGGGATGCACTTACCCTCTCAGTCCCGTATACGCCGCATAGGAATACGCAGGCAGCAGTCATTGACCAGGTTAGGAAATGGTCGGTCCGGTTTGACGACAATCAAGATCCGCTAGCATTCGTGGAACGAGTCGAGGAATTAGCGGAAGTATACGATATCCCAAAAGATATGCTGGCTAGAAGTATGC
Source organism: Teleopsis dalmanni (assembly GCF_002237135.1). Lineage (NCBI taxonomy): Eukaryota > Metazoa > Arthropoda > Insecta > Diptera > Diopsidae > Teleopsis > Teleopsis dalmanni. Next base: position 4,697 of record NW_024031709.1, on the reverse strand, counting down.
CCGAACTATTAAAAGGACAGGCTCTGGAGTGGTTTCGTCATAATAAGAAAGAGTGGAGGTACTGGCACTTGTTCAAACATGACTTTTTAAGCTTCTTCCTACCGCACCGATATTTCGAACGTTTAGAAGATGATTTACGAGCCCGGTTGCAACGAGCGGGTGAACCATTTCGAAAGTATGTTCTTCAAATGCAAAAATTAATGCGACACTTGAGGATGACTGAGCAGGAGAAATTGGAACGACTATATCGTAACTGTGGAACTGAGTATCAGAGATATATAAAACGACGAGACTTTAGTTCATTGGACGAACTCATCACGTTTGCAAACGATTATGAGAACATTAACAACGAAGAGCGCGGAAGAGAGGAAGGACGAGCAAGGATCTCAAGGCGGGGTAACATATCTCTTGAAGGTGCCAACACTGAGGAGAAGGGTAGGAGGATAAAAAATGGTAATTCCTTTCCACAAGCAAATAAAGATACTTCATTTGCGGAGATCGTGCCAATAAACATTTCAACAGCATGCTTCCGGTGTGGCAAATCAGGCCACCTAGCTATAACGTGCCGGAATCCCCAAATCCTATTTTGCTGGCGATGTGGGAAACGGGATCTACGGACCATTGAGTGTTGTAATAGGAGGCCGGGAAACTCCGAGGGGCCACGTCTACCACAGCCCCGAGACGTGACGAAAAATCAAACACAGGGGCCCAACTGTTCACAATAGAACATAATCGACTATTTGCGTGCTTATTTATTGAAGGATAATCAATGAAGGCAATTATCGACACGGGAGCCAGCAAAAGTTTTATAAACCCTAATGTAGTACGAAGCGTGCCCGGAAAGGTTACCGACACGAATATAGTGGTTCGATTGGCGGACGGCTCTCCACGACAGGTCAGTGAAAGTTTCAGAGCGACAGTTAAGATAGGCATGCAACAGTACAAGATGGACTTCCTACTACTGGAGGGAATGACGCAAGAGGTCGTATTAGGGATGGACTTTCTAGCTTTGACACAAAGTATACTCAATGTCAGTGGCATTAATATAAGGCTCGATGGAGATACATCACCAAGTGAACAACGGATAGTATATAATTCCACGTTGAACGAAACACAGACTATCGAAGATTTTCTCCAAAAAGAATTAGCGGAGTTGGATACAGTAATTGGATTGTCAGACATCGCCGCCCATATTATCACTATGAGGGATGACAAACCTATCAAACAGCGTTATTACCCAAAGAATCCGGCAATGCAGAAAATCCTTAATTAAGAAATTGATGAACTCCTCGAAAAGGGTTATATAGAACGCTCCACCAGCGCATATAGTTCCCCGGTGGTGCTCGTGAAGAAGAAGGACGACAGTTGGCGTTTGTGCGTAGATTATCGGCAGATAAATGCACGATCCATTCCAGATGCCTACCCAATACCACGAATCCAGCATATTCTAGACCAACTGCGGGATGCGAAATACATTAGCAGCATAGACTTAAAAAGTGGGTATTGGCAAATCCCGATGGCTGAGAATAGTAAGGTATATACGGCTTTCACGGTGCCAGGACGAGGACTATACCAATGGCGCGTGATGCCATTTGGACTGCATTCGGCACCAGCAACTTTCCAGAGGGCGTTAGACACCGTAATTGGGCCCGACCTGGAACCATACGCCTTCGCCTACCTAGATGACATCATAGTCATCGGTCGCACGCTGGAAGAACATATGACCAATTTGAAGGAGGTATTCCATCGGCTTAAAAAAGCGAGCTTAAAGTTGAATATCAAGAAATGTAAGTTCTTTGCGAAGGTAATCAAGTATCTTGGCCACCTGGTAACACCAAAAGGCATCCATACTGACCCGGATAAGATTGCCGCCATTAAAGATCTCCCGGCGCCGAAGAACATCAGTGAATTAAGACGCTGCATTGGAATTGCCTCATGGTACCGTCGATTTGTGCCGCAATTCTCGAGTACGATACAGCCCTTAACTCAGTTGTTGAAGAAGGGTAAGCGATGGCAGTGGAAGTCGGAACAACAATCCGCGTTTGACATATTGAAAGAAAAGCTAACCAGCGCCCCAATCTTGGCCTGTCCCAACTTTAATGAGCACTTTATATTACAGACGGATGCCAGCAACTATGGTTTGGGAGTTGTCTTAACGCAGAAGATAGATGAAGAAGAGAAGGTTATTGCTTACGCCAGTCGCACGCTAAACCCAGCGGAAAGGAATTACACCACGACTGAAAAGGAGTGCCTGGCAATTGTGTGGGGTGTCAGGAAAATGCGGCAATATGTTGAGGGGTATCATTTCACAGTCATTACGGACCATTTGGCGCTGAAATGGCTAAATAAGATTGATAATCCTTCTGGTCGCATTGCGCGATGGGCGTTAGAGCTCCAACAGTATAATTTCGAGGTACACTACAGGAAGGGTAAGCATAACATAATAGCAGACGCTTTATCACGACATCCCCAAACCATACTTACACAGCTAGATACCACTGGGGACCAGGAAGATGCATGCTCATGGCTCAGCAATCTGAAGAAGGCAGTGTTGAAGAACCCGAAGAAATACCCAGACTACAACGTAGAAAACAAACAATTATATCGACGCCTTCCAACACAGTATGGGAATGAGGGACAACCCTCTTGGAAACTATGCGTACCACGAGGAGAGAGGGAAAGAGTATTAAAAGAGTCCCACGACGACGCTACCGCCGGACATGGAGGACAACACAAAACCATACTTCGAGTTACGGCCAAGTACTATTGGCCAGGTATGTACCGGGATATAAAAGACTATGTGTGGAAATGCATAGTGTGTCAGAAATTTAAAGTGAGTCAGAACCTAGTACCAGGGAAAATGTTGACAGTGGTTCCTGATGAACCATGGTCTATTCTTTGTGCCGATTTCATAGGCCCATTGCCACGCTCAATCCGAGGCAATACGATGGCCTTAGTATTCTTCGATAAATTCTCAAAATGGATAGAGATAATTCCTATGAGGGCAGCCACGACCGCAGGTGTAAAAAAAGCATTCAGAGAAAATATATTGGCGAGGTTTGGGGTACCGAAGATTTTGATAACCGATAACGGAACACAATTCACAAGTCACGCTTTTAGGCAATTCTTAGAGGATCTGGGAATTAGGCACCAGACAACCGCACCATATTCTCCGCAGGGTAACCCCACTGAGCGTGCAAATCGCACTATAAAAACAATGATCGCACAGAACTCAGCAACAGAGCAACGGCGTTGGGACGAGGGTATACCTGAGATAATGTTGGCCATAAACTCCAGTATATCCGCTTCAACCGGCTTCACGCCAGCGTATGTGGTCCAAGGAAGGGAACCACGATTACCCAGAACCTTATACGATGAAGTAACTCCAGGCATTGGAAAGAAGTCAGAGTCACCAGACAGTAAAGCACGACATTTGATCGAAATTTGCGGGATAGCCAAAAGAAACATGACCAAGGCCACAATGGATCAATCTAGGTATTACAACTTACGCAGACGAGAATGGAAACCATTACTCGGGGAACTGGTCTTAACCAAAACACACCCACTGTCAAAGGCACAAGAAGGTTTTGCTGCGAAACTTGCACCAAAATACACGGGGCTCTATGAGGTTATTGATTTTACGTCACCAGTTATAATAAAATTGAGGGAAATGTCTACGGATAAGATTATTACGGCACATGTGAGTCAGTTAAAGGGATATCAATCCTAGAAAAGGTTCAGTTTTTCTTATATACATCATTTTATATTAACATACATTTACATCTAATACTGTTGGTAATATAATTTCTCTTAGAAAGACAAGGATAAGGTGAAAATGTTGCACTTACAACTGAAAATAAATCCGGGTGGACGATTGGTATATCTAATATTGTTGGTATAAATATATTATAATATCAATATTAATATAGGATATATGCATTATATATTATCGAATAAGAATTGTTATAAATATATTATAATATCAATATTAATATAGGATATATGCATTATATATTATCGAATAATAATTGTTATAAATATATTATAATATCAATATTAATATAGAATATATGCACTATAATATGTTCTCGTATAAGTTAAAAAAAAAAAAAAGAATTGTTATGAATACATTATATTATATTAAAAATAAGCTATCAAATAAGTTAGTTAGAAATGCATTATAATCTAATCTTAATAGAGTATATAGGCGTTATAAGACAGTAAGAAAGAATGTGGTAAAGAGAGTTGCTAGAAATACATTATAATATATGAAAACATATTATTAAATAAGTAAGTAAAAATAAATAAGCTCTTTATAAGTACATTATAATTTCAATATTAATATATTATATATATACTAGAATATAAAGATCACTATAATGTGATGTAGGTAATAATTATTACTGAAAATTGTTTGTACTAAAGTATGCTAAATTTGTAAGAAAACAATTGAATAATGGAAAGAAATGAATTATGAAATAGAATATTAATATTTTAAAAAAAAAAAAATCTTAACAACAATATATTCGCCTGACCGTTGAAACGCTAGAGCTCTCCATATGTAATGAATGCCGCATCGAAGAATCCAGACAAATGTGAAATAAATAAACACAAGTAAACATCACCATGAAACGACAAGACAATAAGATAAACCTAGCAACAAAGCGTAAACTATATTTACGGTATATCGAACTTTT
>NW_024031708.1:0-14901 GCF_002237135.1 Teleopsis dalmanni | reverse complement strand
TTATATATTTATTTTTATATATATTATATTTTATATAATTTAATTTTTTTTTTGGTATATTTTAATAACAAATTTTCCGTAAATGCACAATGCAATTAATATTTAAAACAAAATTTTCATTGTAACTTAATGTTTGGTTATTTTTTTTTAGCCCAAGGTTATTAATATTTTAATTCTTCTTAATAAAATTTTTTAATTTTGGAAATTAAAAAATTTTACCTAGGTAGAAAATACAAATATTTAACATAAAACATACAATTCATTCATATTTGCAAAGGATCGCTTGCTAACGACAAATCATGCGTGCATTTAAACGATGTTTACGCTTCTACTCCTCAAAATAAATTAAATTTTGCATGCCGACCAAATCCGACTGTATATGCAAAAACACGAGCGTGGTTGAAGAAATATCAAAATGTTTTGATTTTCGTCAACACATTTCTTAAAATTTCAAATGTTACTATTACACAAACACCTTTTAAAGAGATCAGTATTTATTCCTCTGCTGGGAGTACTATTAAAAGTTGTTTAGCTAGTTTATCTGCAATTTTATTTTCTGAATTCTTCGGTACCCTTTAATCCAAATCTATGATATTATGCACGGTATTTCAATTGAGCTTTGTACGGTTTTACTGGCATTGATTTTGTAAAACATTTACTCCATATCAAGTCCCGAATATCTGTTCTATATATGTACAAGTATGACAAGTATAATACCAGGCAGTAACGTCACACAATTAAACTTAAAAAAGCAGTGCTCCCATCAACCAATCTACATTAAAAACTATAATAACAAAATGAATATTAAAAACAATACTTATGAAATACATAAAACCAAAGCACGTAAAAGCTCTATATATGCTTACATAAACAAAATAAAATACATTCCAAAAACTCCCTATATAACAGACGAAAATTGAACAGCAAAATAAATAGAGTTTCTGAAAACTTTTCTGTTCGGAAAAAAGTAAATGCAATAAATACCCTTTCTAATATATTCTCATGATAGACCAAAGTGGTCGGATATAGACTTGGAAGTGATCTAACAAAAAATCAGAACTTTGGTGTGTGAATTCTATAGTATATGCGTCTTCTGCAAAAAAAAGCAGGTGCCCAACAAAAAACATTGATGACAGCTCAGTACTCGAAATTACAAAATTCTTTTACGAACAAGTCGACTCATTTCGCACTTATTTTATTGAATTCTCTCAAGCATACAGCGGTATGCTTGATCCCACTTGATTTTAAAAATAGAGTATTCTGTTCTTTGAATTGTGTGGCGACTAACCAGCAAAAATCGGTGAATTTAGCAGTAATTTATTAATTTTCCTCTTTTTCCCTTTATTCCCAACAGATGATTCTGTATAAAAAAAACTTTACATTCGTGCATAGACCTAGCTCTGACACTCGCCCGATTTATCAGTACACACTAAATGCGGTACTAGAGCAAACCAATTCCCCTTCTTTGCTTTCCTAAGGATTTTATGTTAAGAGTATAGTTGTAAGTTTAGTGGCGGATCTGAGGTTTGTACTAGATTACAATTCTTGGTTTGTAACTCTGTTTGACCAACATACACGTCAAATCATACGCAATCAGCAATTGACAAACACCCTTAGTTTGTTTTATATTTTTTTCTACAACGGACTTCGTTACGCTACCATACCAGAGGACGGAGACTACACATGCTTTAATAATTCTTATGTTTGTGTTTATAGCGTAACCATTGCAAAACCATGGTTTCCGTACCATTGTTTTCTATGACGTATAGAGATCGTATTTCTACCGCTCCTGAAAACTGATACTATAGAGTCAGTTGGATGAGTATGGTTCGGTTTTTCAAATATTTGAAATATATATTTAGAAGCAGAATATTTACTGCCTCTTGTACGTTGACCTTCAAGTCCAGTTACAATATCTCTATACGTAGTAATTATCGCTGAGATAAAGGCATCTTTGTGTTTTTTTTGGTGCCTCCGTGTGACTGTGCATATTTCATTTATAGCTGCTTACTTATTATTCTAGTATTGCTGTATATTTTGATTTTTGGTGAACATTATGAAGTTATCTGAGAGGGTTCTCTCTCGGATACACATTAAAAAGCATGTCCTAGATTTATCCCCCGAACGCCACAGTTTTATGTCGTTCGCCATTGTTATTCATATCACCGAGTTTTCACATTCTATTTTGAATTTTTGTGAGCTATGTTATTATAAAATTATCGCTCAATCTACCACTAAAACTTCATCAGCATCTGATGTTGGAGCTTAGCACTAAATTATTTAAATGTTTTTGCCTTCATACTTCAAAGTTATAGTCTTCTGCATTCATTGGACGTTTTAACTAATGTTCCAATAATTTGTCGAAAGTTTTTAGTAAACAAAAATTCAAACAAAATTAAAAAGTTTCATAAAAAAATATATTTTTAAAATAAAGAATAATTGTGAAAAAAGAAATACTTTAAAAATAGGTGCATTCGGCAACGTTTAAGTGTGGCAAAAAACAAAAATTTGCTCTTTTAAAGATGCTAATTTATACGCAAAACAGTAACGCTACTTTCTCTTTCTAAGCACCTAGTTATGAAGTGGCTAAACATTTTAGCGACTGAAGAAAAATGCTACCAAAGCAATAAACGATCTACTGTAACTCTTGATTGGAAATTTCAACGAATATTCCAGTCATCTGTCCAAGTTTGTGAAGAAACGTTCATACAAAATTAAAAAGTTTCACAAATTTGAAAAATGTAAAAATGAAATATTTTAAAAATATAAAAAATTGTGGAAAATAAAAATTTTAAAAATATGTACTTAGCTTAACTATTTATTTTTATACAAAATGTCATTTGCAAAAAATCATATACAAAAAATCATTAGGGGTATTCACTCTCTCTTGCAAACTCATTGCAAGGTACACGAAATGCACAGATTGTACGAGAATGCAAATAACAACAACAAAATACACGCACAAAATTTCGTGCAATTGCGTGCAATCTTCCAATACTAAAACCTATAGGGGTATTCACTCTCTCTTATAAAGTCATTGCAAGGAGCACGAAATGCAAGAATGCTATACAAAAACTGCAAGACTGCGAGAACACCTCTGTTGCAGAATTGTATCATCAAAATGAATCAGCTGTTTTTGCAGCCGTATCAAATTGAGCAAAGAAAAATAAAAGTATAACAATGCCGCGAACAACTGAAATACAAAAATGTATAGATTTTTTTTATTGAAAATAGTGCTTTTAATATTCTGATTAAAGGTATCAACATGTTGTTAATGTAGTTTTCAGTACTGTATAGTTTCTATTTGTTAGATGATGCAAATTACTGGGAAGTGATGGAGCAATTAAATGAAGACCTTTTGTTTACTTTAGTAAACCATCACGGAAATCACCAACCCGTACCAAAATCTATTCAATGGAGATCTACCATTCTTCAAGAATTTGATGAAGGCCGTTTTCGTCAGATGCTTAGAGTAAATTGGAACAAATTTTCCTTAATGCTCTCACTGATAAACACTAGCGCAGAGTTCACTAATTCACATTCAATTCAACAATTCCCTCTCGATCTTCAACTTGCTATTGTTTTATATCGTTTGGGTTTATCAAGCGAAAATGCGGCTATTCGCAAAGTCGCTACATTATTTGGTATTGGAAATGGGGAAACAATTTATAAGATAACCCGAAGAGTCTTTCGTTTCATATTGGAGCTGCAAACCAAATTTATAACATGGCCAGATGTAGCTGAACGACAAGATATAGTGGAGAAAACCTATCATGAGCTTCCACATTGCATTGGATATATTGACGGTACTGAAATAAAACTTGCCGAAGATCCAGTGGTTAACCATACATCCTATTTTTCAAAAAATAGAGTGTATTCAATAAAAGCACAAGTCGTATGTGACTATCAGCTGACAACAAAACAGAAATGGCAGAAATCAGCTGTTTTCACAATTGTTGCTTCTCATTTTTAAATTAGAATTGACGGTTAGTTAAATTTTGAGATATGTTAAACTATGGTTATGCTATATACATGCGTTTCGTTCAATGATTTAAAACGATGTGGCCATTAATTAAGTTTTCACAAATATAATATTATATACATATACATTTTGGACTATTGGATGAAGTCTTTGGACGCATGTCTAATTTTCAGCCGCTTGTGACATGTACGGACACATTGCCACAGCCACCAGCTAGCTTTGCGCTAAGCGACGAAGTTTGTTTTATTGAATCGTCTGCAGACAACACATCATCCAGCTCTGCACCGAAAGTCGTGCGTTCTGCTGTGCAAAACCCCACTACCCCCTCGATAAAAAATATAACAAATAACAATAATAAATTAAGAATTAGTTATATTTTTATTATACTAATTATTTTTATATTATATTATTACATATTTTAATATATATATACGTTTTTATACATTATTCTTTACTTGAAATAAAGCTACTGGAAAAAAGTAATGTCGCAATTGACTTCTTAATTATATATTAAATATATATACATATATGTATGTTTTATATATTTGTATTCGTAAATTATTGATTGCTGAACATTAAATTAAAACAAAAATTGCGCTTCGAAGCTCCTTTATTGATTCTCTGACTAGCTTCATTCTGCATAAGCTCATCAGATTCTTCGTCGTTGTCATGTACGTAATCCACGTGTTCCGTATCATCACACGAAGGTCGCAAAATGTTGTGCAATATGCAACAAACAAGGAACCAATTTGAACAAAAATTATGACTTGTATCATTATGAATACGGATTCTTAACTCCTTAAGACTACCGAAGCGTTCCTTCAGAAGTCCAAAATAATGTTCAATCCTTACACGAAATCTGCTATGGCGTAAGTTAAAAGTTTTACGTTTGGAGTAGTCAAGCTGTTGGGAGTTTGACCAAAACGAAGTTATAAGAGTTTTAAGTAATGGATAAGCAGAATCGCCTGCTAACCTTTGTTCCGCAGAAAATAAAGAATTTTCTCCATTGAATAGATTTTGGTACGGGTTGGTGATTTCCGTGATGGTTTACTAAAGTGAACAAAAGGTCTTCATTTAATTGCTCCATCACTTCCCAGTAATTTGCATCATCTAACAAATAGAAACTATACAGTACTGAAAACTACATTAACAACATGTTGATACCTTTAATCAGAATATTAAAAGCACTATTTTCAATAAAAAAAATCTATACATTTTTGTATTTCAGTTGTTCGCGGCATTGTTATACTTTTATTTTTCTTTACTCAATGTGATACGGCTGCAAAAACAGCTGATTCATTTTGATGATGCAATTCTGCAACAGAGGTGTTCTCGCAGTCTTGCAGTTTTTGTATAGCATTCTTGCATTTCGTGCTCCTTGCAATGACTTTACAAGAGAGAGTGAATACCCCTATTATGTGCACATATGCAAGATTTGCTGTGTGCGAAAACCTGATACTTGACAGATTGCAACAGTGATGCCAATGTCTCTCTTAGAATACATAAAGAAAGTGCGTTTAAAATACTTCGTTAATAATTAATAATTAATGTTAATAATTAATTTTGTTGTAAAACGAAATTTCAGAACTTTCTACACATCACCATTATTTTTTCTTTCAAAGTAGCAAAACAATATTCGTAAGTTGCGAAAGAAGACATGAATGCACCAATAAAGCACGTGTTAATTAAAAAGTAACATGTAAAGTAAATACAAAATTCGCAAAAAAGCCACTTTTGACAAACTGCTTAACGTTACAATGGTGCCAAATCTTAAAACTGATATATTGTGAAAGAATTTTGGAAGCAATTAGAATATTCCAGTCAGATGACAGAGGAGTTTTTTTTTTATTTATCGAACACTCGCAACAAATAATGAGTAAATTTAAATATTTTAAAAATTTGATTTTTTAATAAAATTTGTTAGAACTAAACGAATACACCTAATAAAATCTTCAGAAGGTCTTTTCGGTCGCTCGCAATGACGGCAAAAAACAGCAAGTTTTGCCGAAACGTACAGAAAACAACAACACTATTTTCTCTGCTCGGCCAGTATAGTTAAGCTGGCCAACCACATCGGCCAGTAAAAAAAAAAGTGTTACCAACGCAATAAGCGAACTATTGTGAACATTTATTGGAAATTCCAACGAATATTGCAATCATATGTCAAAAATTATATGTAAACAAAAATTCAAACAAAAGTCAAAAATTTGAAAATTAGGAAAAAAGCAAAAGATTAAACAATGTGTAAAAATCTTGAAAACTAACGAAGAAATAATAAAAAAGCAAAAAGTAGAGTGCTACTTGACACGAAAAGAAGAGTTTTTGGAAACAAAAAAAAAAGACTTGGATTTCAACATGTGCTTGAGGGCATGACAGCACATGGAATTGCAGTAAGTATCAGATAACTTCGGTAATCATTTGAAATAAAAATTAAATTAAAATAAAATATATTTTTTACGATGACTTTACTCCAGTCTGCTTAGAAGGAAAAATGCGCACACTTTTAAGTGTGCGCATTTTTAAAGCGGCCAAAGATAACAACAGGCGGACTGGTGCATCGCCATGCTTACCACCCTAGATGGAGTTGATGAACGAAATATTTGGTTATAAACCAATTATTTCAAATAATCACACTGCGACGTTAGGGTTTGAAAGAGATGTTGAAGATATAGAGGTGTTGAAAGAGTTTTAAATAAACATTGTACAAACATATGCTGAGCTATCGCCAACGCATGAATCGCCAACGCACGAATCGCCAACGAAAGGATCGTCAACGCAGGAATCGCCAGTGCAGGAATTGCCATAACTTTCAACTTTATTATTCAACCGCAAAAAAAAATCTGTGCATCCAGAATATTATGAAAAGAAGTTATTTGCTAAGAAAAGGATACGGGAAGAGAAAATAAATTTTTTTAAAGAAACTATGAAAAGAAAAGAAAATTCAAATTGTAAGAAAATAAATTTAAATTACATGAAAAACTTATTCAATTTATTCAAATATATTTGTTGAATGTTTATATTTTATATTGCATTTTTTGTTTAAAGTAGTTAAAATAAAACGCGTGCTGCTCATTTTTATTGTTAATATGCAACCCAATGTTGACTTTCGTCAACCTTGCACATTACATACGGTAATCTTAAAAAAACAACAACTTTAATTTTATACAGTTTTTTAGCTTCCAGACTGAACTGGGTTTTTTGATTCTCTCTCTTGCATTTCAAGTCCCAAGTGAACAGCACGCGTTTTATTTTCAATTTTCGATTTATTAAAATTTTAATTTCTTAAATAAAGTGTAATTATTCTGAATAAAATACTTTCGTTGTAAATTTCATTTTTTTCATAACTTCAATAAATACAAAAACTCTTGTATTTTTTCATTGGCGCCCGAGCAGGGACTTGAAATTAAATAATAAATAATTTAAAAAATTACGAAAAGTGAAATTTAGTGATTATTGTTCGGTGAATGTTGGTGTGGTGAAGTATCAGCACCAGACAAAAACCGCTAATAAAAAAAAAAAAATTTTTAAACTAAATTTCGTGAATATATTCTAGAGCTGCAATTGGCAGCATCGTGATTTTCGATCAGTTTAATTTTTCATTTTCCACGTGTGTAGTGATTGCGGTAAATGTCGGTGTGGTGTCAAGTATCAGCACCAGACAAAAATCGTTAATAAAAAAAAAAAAAATTCGCTTGCATTCACGAAGACCGTTTGTCTGCTGCACTTGTCTCCAATCAAAATTTCATTTTGCGATCCTCCAGCCTAAAATTAAAACGTGCCCAAATCCTAAATAAAGTTTTGAAGTGAAATTATTTAAATTATTTCGGAAATTATAATTTTTTGTCGCAAAAATAATTAAATTCGCATTTTCCCGTAAACTTCCCGGAACTGTTTTTCGTGCCAGCAAAGTGAGAAAGTTTTCGCCAATTTTTACAACAAAAATTTTCCTGCTCAATTCTTATTGCTGCTGTTGGTCACTGCTACTGCAGTTTCCTGATCAATTCTATTGCTGCTGTTGGCCGCTGCTACTGCAGACTGCTACTGCATTTCGCTGTTGCTGTTCGCTGCTGCTGCAGATTGTCGCTGCTATTCACCGCTGCTGTTGGTTTTCGTTTTTTTTTTGGATGGCGTGCCACTGTAACACCACTGCCGTTTGCCAGGTAAGAAAGTGCAAATAATGAAATTGTTGTACCAGGTCATGCTCTGACTAAACAAAATAGTCAAGAAAGTATTTTAAATAACTTTGCACTGGTAATTATTTGCACTTTTAAAACACCTATATTTTTCTATTTCTATAATAAATTATTGACAAACGTGAAACAAATTTACGAAGCTGAGGTTGAGCTTCATTAACAAATACGTTCGGTAAATCCAATTATTTAATACAAATAATTGAGTAATTTGCAGGGGCAAATTATATACAAAGTGAATGCATTTTTCGTTTTCGTTTTCGCCAGTTACTTGCAACTACTTTGTTGGAATTTACCCATAATCACAATATTGATTATTTATCGTTTTTTATTATTCTATAAACAAAGTGAGTGCATCTTTCGTTTCGCTAATTTCTCGCGTTTACTTTGTTGGAATTTACTTACAACCGTCGCTCAACAGTATTCAAATACTCTTATCGTTTTTTGCGCTGCATTGCCTTCTCTCTTAAAAAATTTAGTAAATTGTGTTCACTATGTCAACTAAAAAGCGAGCATCATCCCCACAAAAAAATGAAGAATTGGATAAACTACTCCAGCAGCGAGAAACTGTAGTGGCCAGTATCTTGCGTATTAAAAAAGTAATTTCTGAAAAAACTGTTGATTTAAACCCTGTAGAACTGGAATGTAGGTTGGACATTCTCAATTCATACATTAAACAGGCCATGACTTGCCAACAAAAAATAGAGTGTATCAACGAGTTTGATGTATTTCGGCCAGATCTAGAAGAAATCTGCGTTGCTTCGAAATCATTGTTTCTACAGGCGTTAGGTAAAAACCGCAAGTCTAGTATCCCTGATACTTCGCATGAATGCAGCAATCATCGTTCCAGGCTGCCAAGTATGCGTTTACCTAAATTTAGTGGGAAACATTCTGAGTACAAAAACTTCATAAGCCTTTTTGAAAGCTTAGTGCACAATGATCAGTCGCTAAGTGATATTGAAAAATTCAATCATCTCATTTCGTGTTTGTCTGACGAAGCTCTTGGTACAGTTAAGGCATTTCAACTCACTGAAACTAATTACTCGAAGGCATTAGCTAGTTTAAAAAGAGTTTACGATAACACTTGTCTAATCTTTTTCGATAGTATCTCGCAGCTTTTTGAACTGCCAGAAATGAACAAGCCATCTGCTTTTGCATTACGCAATATCATAGATACTGTTTCTGCCATATATGAGTCCCTATTGTCAATAGGAGATGATAAGAACATTTCAAATGCGATTCTTATTCATTTAGTCATGTCAAGAGTCGATGCCGCCACGAAATCTAAATGGGAGGAGCAATTAGATTACAATAAGCTGCCGCTCTGGTCTGATTGCGAGACTGCGTTAAATAAGCGATACCAACACATTTCTGCTGACGAAGCTTCTACGTCAAGGTCTCGATCGAACAGGCCAAAACAAGACAACTGGCAAGGTAAGAATGTAAAATCGTCACTTATGTGCAAGAAAAATAGTTCGCAAGAGGAAAGTAGATGTTTGTTCTGTAATGCGAAGGAACATGTAATAAATTCATGCTCCGCCTTTGCTGCCCTCTCAGTTACTGAACGGTTCAATTTCATTAAATCATCTTCGGCATGTATAAATTGTCTCAAGAAAGGGCACACGGTATCTAGATGCAAGGCGTCACGCTGCAGAGTGTGTAATCGGTCGCACCATACTCTTTTACACCAATATTCTACTAACACTCCTCAAACAGGTTTATCTTATAATCCAGAACAATCTATTATTTCTCGTGCCTCTGTGAATCATAGCTCATCGAATGACGATCAAATTATTCTAGCCACTGCAGTCATAACCATTCAAGGAAAATCTGGAGAGTATCAGCTGGCCAGAGCACTGCTCGATTCCGGTTCTCAAGTCAACCTTATAACCGAGGAACTTGCACAATGACTGCAACTAAAAAAAGAAGCGAAAACTCTAAACCTGATTGGCATTGGTGAAACAAACTCCACAGTACGGCAAAAATTACATGCCACTGTGAGATCACGTATTAACTCTTATGAGTTTTCTACTGATTTTTGGGTAATGCCTTCAATCTCCACTTACCAACCCGACAAATTTGTGTCAATGAGTAATTGGAATGTTCCTTCTAATCTTTCACTTGCTGATCCGCACTTTCACAAACCGCAAAAGATAGATCTTCTACTTGGTGCCGAAAGCTTTTTCGAACTGTTGTCGATTGGACAAATAAAACAAGGTACTAATCTTCCAGTTCTCCAAAAAACTTTACTTGGATGGATTGTATCAGGAAAATATAAAGATGTCCCAAGTAATGTATCTAAGATATGCAATTTAATACGCCTTCAAGAAGCAGAGTCAACAGGTGATTTCTGCTTAAACTCTCTTGTGAAAAAATTCTGGGAATTGGAAGAAATTCCCAAGGAGCTCACTGTCAAAAAATACACAATAGAACAACAACACTGTGAGACCAAGTTTCTCAACACAATTTTACGCTTACCTTCAGGGAGGCTTAAGGTGCAGCTTCCTTTCAAGTCCAACTCCAACCTTCTAGGTCAGTCATATGAAACAGCAAAAAATCGTTTTCTCTCACTGGAACGCAGGTTGTCGAAAGACTGTATGCTTCAGAAGCTGTATATGGTGTTTATGGCAGAGTATCGTGACTTAGGTCACATGACATTAACTACTGACAACTTTTCTTCGACACCTCATTACTATATACCGCATCAGTGTGTGTTGCGACCTCAGAGTACCTCGACAAAACTTCGCGTCGTGTTCGATGCTTCATGCCGAACATCTTCACAAGTGTCGTTGAACGACATTTTAATGGTTGGTCCAACGGTACAAGAAGAATTGTATTCAATCTTACTTCGCTTTCGTATGCACAAATACGCGATGACTGCTGACATTACAAAAATGTACCGTCAAATCGAAGTTGACGAGGCAGATCGCAATTTTCAGCTTATTCTCTGGAGGGAAAAACCTACGGATCAGATTAGCGTTTATAAACTGAACACAGTGACATATGGTACTTTATCTGCTCCTTTCTTGGCAACACGTTGCCTAAACTACTTAAGTGACCTGTACAAGAATTCTCATTCAGTTGGAGCAAGGGTTATCCGACATGACTTCTATGTCGATGACCTATTGACTGGTGCTGACAGTCTGAAGGAACTGGAAACAATTCGTACCCAATGTACTGAAATTCTTGATGCGGCTGGACTTAAATTAGCGAAATGGTTTTCAAACCATAAAACGTATGATTCGTCAGACTTCTTTCTAAATGTTAATAATACTGATTCCACAAAGGCGCTAGGTATACACTGGATTCCCCAGAATGATACGCTTAAGTTCCATGTAGACGAAAAGTTTCATGACTTGCGAGCAACAAAAAGAAACATACTATCAGTATCAGCTCGACTCTTCGATCCCCTCGGACTAGTATGCCCAATAGTGACTAAGGCAAAAATTTTATTGCAAGAACTTTGGCTTCAGAAGCTTGACTGGGATGAGTCAATTCCTATGCATCTCGATTCTAGCTGGCAAGCATTTAAAAGCAACCTGACTCAGATGGACTCTATTTCCATTCCGCGGTATGTTCATATTCATTCAAATATAAAATGCGATATTCACGGTTTCGCCGATGCGTCAATGAGAGCGTACGGCTGTTGCATCTACGTCCGAATTCATGATTCGAATGGGATTCATTCTGAATTGTTAACTGCCAAATCTAAGGTTGCTCCTTTAAGCACAAAATCATTACCCAGATTAGAGCTGTGTGCCGCTCATTTATTGGCTAAACTATGGTCTCGAATTCAGCCGTTGATTACTTGCGAAATCGGGGATGTTTATTTTTGGACGGACTCTGAAATTACACTTCATTGGATTAAAACTCACCCATCTACTTTAGCGACATTTGTAGCAAACAGAGTTGCAGAGATCCAAGAATGGACGAGCGAAGTTCTTTGGAGACACGTTCCATCAAAGCTAAATCCTGCAGACTTAGTCTCCAGAGGATGTGATGTAGATGAGTTGATTCACTCAATTTGGTTTCGTGGCCCATCATATTTGCTTCAAGATGCCATTAACTGGCCAAAAAATAGTCATTTTCCACTATCAATAGATGAGAAAAGTTTGGAGAAACGAAAGGTCAAGGTCGGACTTTTAGCAGTTGAAATTGAACCTAATGTCATTTCAAAACTAATCTGTAGCCAATCATCTTACCCAAGACTGCTGAGAATTTTCGCGTACATTCTACGTTTTATCACTAAGAAAAATGAGAGAGCCAACGCTCTTATTCCGACATCAAAGGAGCTTAATTGGGCATTCTTGAAAATCGTTGAATTTATTCAAAATCACGAATTCAAGGAAGAAATCGAAAAAATGAAGAAGTCGCATAAATTACCAGTCAGCATTCAAAAACTAACTCCATTCATTCATACAGTCCAAGATGGTTCTCGAACATGCAATTTGCTTCGTGTAGGAGGTCGTCTACTAAACGCACCACTGTCTTATGATTCAAAATTTCCCTTGCTGTTACCTATAAAATTGCATTTTGTCGAGATTTATTTACGATTTCTCCATACAACCAATTGTCATGCTGGTCCAAAAGCCTTAGAAGTGCTGCTTCGTGAAAAAATTTGGGTCATAAATTCAAGCAAGGCATGCAGTAAAACCGTAAGAGCATGCATACATTGTTTTCGATACAAACCTAAGCTGTTGACCCAAGTAATGGGAAACTTGCCTGCAGATCGGTTAAAGGCACTACGACCCTTTTTAATTAGCGGTGTCGATTTTTGTGGGCCTGTATACACTACTTTGAAAATTCGTGGTCGACCACCAGTTAAAATGTATATCGCAGTGTTTGTTTGTTTCACGTCAAAGGCTATACATTTAGAACTTGTAACAGATCTGACAACTAACTGTTTTATTTTTTGTCTTAAAAGGTTTGCCGGAAGACGAGGACTCCCAGAAAAAATCTATTGCGACAATGCGACAAATTTTGTAGGTGCCGATCGCAAGCTGAGAGAGCTGATAGAGGCGTTTCGAGAGCACAAGGACGATCTGGCATACTATGCTGCACAAAGGGGCATAGAGTTTGTCTTCATACCACCCAGGGCACCTCATTTCGGAGGATTATGGGAAGCGGCGGTAAAGTCGGCAAAACACCACATACAACGAACAACCAACAGTGCGCTTCTTACCAGCGAAGAACTGCAAACAGTGCTCGTAGAGGTAGAAGCCCTGCTAAATTCTCGGCCACTCAGTCCATTGAGTCAAGACCCGAACGACAAAGAGGCGCTAACACCAGCACACCTGTTGATAGGAGGTACTCTCCACACGCTGCCGCAAGAATCCGCACAAGGCGTCTCCGACAACAAATTGACCACTTTGAAACGTTGGCGTCTGTTATGCGAGCTCAAACGGAGGTTTTGGCAGGCCTGGTCGAAAGATTACATCCTACAGCTGCAGCCCAAGAACAAGTGGGTGTTCGAGCAGCCGAATCTCGCAGTCGGCCGACTAGTCGTCGTCCAAGAAGACAACCTTCCCTCTCACCGGTGGAAGCTCGGAAGGGTGGAAGCCGTAATTACAGGTCGCGACAATAAGGTCAGGGTCGTTGACGTCAATACCAGCAACGGAATTCTGAGGCGTCCAGTTCACAAATTAGCGATGCTGCCAGAAAATTGAACACATGATCGTGCTTCAACGCGGCCGGTGTTGAATGTTTATATTTTATATTGCATTTTTTGTTTAAAGTAGTTAAAATAAAACGCGTGCTGCTCATTTTTATTGTCAATATGCAACCCAATGTTGACTTTCGTCAACCTTGCACATTACATACGGTAATCTTAAAAAAACAACAACTTTAATTTTATACAGTTTTTTAGCTTCCAGACTGAACTGGGTTTTTTGATTCTCTCTCTTGCATTTCAAGTCCCAAGTGAACAGCACGCGTTTTATTTTCAATTTTCGATTTATTAAAATTTTAATTTCTTAAATAAAGTGTAATTATTCTGAATAAAATACTTTCGTTGTAACTTTCATTTTTTTTATAACTTCAATAAATACAAAAACTCTTGTATTTTTTTCAATATTTAATATATAAATTAATAACACAAATCTTGCGTTATGCATTGAGATTATAAAATATTTGTATCCAGGTTTTCGAATATACAATAAAATTCACTGCAGAGAGCATTTTAGGCCAAATAAAAATATTTAGACGATGTAAAATAAATAAAATAGAACTAGATCTAAAAAAATTAATCAACTTGAGTTCTAAGCCTGGCACTTGCAATCCAACAAGTTTTATACGGACTATAAATTAATTAAATACATAAAAATTCGAATATTTCCTAAAATCACTAATCAATAATCACTAGTACTTGGCAACACTCGAAAGAGCATTGTATGGTTAGCTAAATTTCAATAAATTAATTAAATGTGTGTTGTTCTTTGTTTATTACTGTTAACCCCTTAAATTAATCAATAATTAACAAAATAAAACACCTTGGTACAGGAAAGTAAAAATTAGATTCCGCGATGTGTTCCAATAAGTACCCGTAAAAAAAAATGAAAAAATTATACAAGAAATAAACAATAAAGTCGTATTAACTAAAGAGAACCCAATTGATATTTGTCATAGTTTTTTGCTATTAAATTTTAAATCCTTAGTGAGAGTTATATTACATACGCGAACAATAGCATCAGGACTTCGTACTCCACCCTCTAAATTTCAATTTGGCAGTAT
>NW_024031707.1:0-14906 GCF_002237135.1 Teleopsis dalmanni | reverse complement strand
ATAGATAATAAAAAAAATAATTACTAAAGCTTTTACGCACGTGTGCAAATGTAAACAAAAGAAACTTTTTATAGATGTTAATGATTGGGTTTAATAAAACTAAAAACTTTTTTTAAATGTAATATGCTCTTTAAACATTCTGCACATATATAAGTATTTTGAGAAATGTGACAACATTGCATTTATGATGAAATCCATCAAATTATGTTTGTGTATGTTTATGAGAGAACAAATAGTAGAATGAATAAAAATTAAGCAAGAAAATATATTTTCTACAGTATAAGATAAATACATACGTAGAAACACACATATATATGATACATATGCATACAGAGAAAAATCACGGAAAAGTAAATAAAGTTTCGGAAAGTAAATTTATAGAAGACAAAAAAAAACAAAAAAAAAAACATTTAAAAATATTAGCTACAAAAAAAATAAATTTAAAAGCGACGACAAAAAATTAAATTATATTTAATAATCAAAACTAAGTTTTGTTTTATATTACGCGTACCTTATCTAAAAGTTGCAGAAAGTAATTTGGCTCCAGCCAGCAGCTTCAGCAAAAATTCACTCAAGTTGAGACGAAGAAGACGTAATAGCGCTGACGATTTACGAAGAAGACAACAAAAGCGAGGAACAGTTAAAACCTCATAAAAAAAACAATATGAAAAACCGACAATATATAATCGAACGTACGAACGAAAGACAAGACGTCAAACTTTCTTTAGCTATTTTACTTGAGTTTATTTCTTTTAAATATTTTTTGCATTTACTTATTTATTAAATTTTTTTTAAATTCTGTTTTTAATAAACTTAGGAAAGTTAAAAATTTACCGAAACGTCTTGTTAAACACTTTAACGACGACGACGACGACGACATGGAATCAACCAGGCAAAATTTGTAGCAGATGTTTACTTGTTTCTCCTTTACTTGCTTTTATTTTTTATATTTTTTGCTTTTTCTTAATACAACAATATTTTAACTTTATAATTTTTTTAAATAAGATTCGAACTTTTCAACAAAAAAAAAATTCGCAGCAACCGTTCACAATCGTAGCAAGTTAGAGGCAGACTGAAATATACGACTGCTTGTATCGGAGCAGAAGAGAAATATGAAATTTTTTTTTTGCACTACCGACAATAGAATTTAATGCGCTCTCATCGCTCTTTACACAGAATCTACACAATTTCAGCATCAGCAAAAATTCACTCAAGTTGAGACGAAGAAGACGTAATAGCTGACGAGTTACGAAGAAGACAACAAAAAAAAAAACAAAAAAATATAAAAAACAATATGAAAAACCGACAATATATAATCGAACGTACGAACGAAAGACAAGACGTCAAGCTTTCTTTAGCTATTTTACTTGAGTTTATTTCTTTTAAATATTTTTTGCATTTACTTATTTATTAAATTTTTTTTAAATTCTGTTTTTAATAAACTTAGGAAAGTTAAAAATTAACCGAAACGTCTTGTTAAACACTTCAACGACGACGACGACAATGAATCAACCAGGCAAAATTTGTAGCAAATGTTTACTTGTTTCTCCTTTACTTGCTTTTATTTTTTATATTTTTTGCTTTTTCACAATCGTAGCAAGTTAGAGGCAGACTGAAATATACGACTGCTTGTATCGGAGCAGAAGAGAAATATGAAATTTTTTTTGCACTACCGACAATAGAATTTAATGCGCTCTCATCGCTCTTTACACAGAATCTACACAATTTCACGCCCAACCAACCAACTAACCAACCACCTTATATGATTAATAATTTTGACCTTGGGCATTGAAAAATATATGCCGGTAGATTAAACGTAAAACTCTTTACGACAAAGATTTTATTTACAAACATATATACATACATGTGAACATATGTATATAAGCATACATATGTTTACTTGTGTATAAAGAAAGGTGATAAATTTTTGAAGATTATAAGCAAATATATATAAAAATATAAATTTGGAATATAAGAAAGATAAAATTTGATAAACTCCATCTCGAAAATATATTAGCGGTTGAGTAGGGATTCTTTGGGCGTTCAATTTTTCTTCTAGTCCGATTCATGTTAAATTTCTTTATTTACAGTTACGTTTGGTTATGATAAACCAAAAATGTAGTAATAAATTCGAAGTTCAAGAAATGAAGATAACCGACACGAGCCACCACTCAATATGGTAAATGCAACAAAAATTTTTTAAATCGTGAATAACAGTAAATAGCAATGCAAAAAATTTACAATATTTTTTCAATGTTACAACAAAACTTTATAGACAATGTACGGTAATTATGCCGTACTCGTTCTCGTATTCGTACAACAGAAATTATTTTCAAATAATTCCTTATCCATGCAAATCATGCAAAATTGTTATATTATTCTGTTTAATGAATTATTATTATTAAGACATATTGAATTAATTGCTGCAAGTTAATTGCTACACTCATTAAATTTGATGAATGTTACCAATATATGAATAAGCTACAATTCAGTTTGAGCAATGAAGCGTAAACGAAACATTGGACCACTAATTTTAAACAGCAAAAAACACAAGTGCAAAAAAAGATTTAATGAAATAAGTGTTATTTAACACTTACTTTGTGCTCAATGGTCGTTTGTAGATTCTTATCCAAATGCACCTTTATAATTTGGGTGCCATCCAATTTGGCACGAATACGTTTGCCTACGATCTCTGCTGGAAACACTAAATCTTCTAAAATAAAATACACAGCAGTTAAACTACGCGAACGGATTATTGCACCGTCTTGTTTTTACGAAAACTTTGTAGTTACTCGTTCACTATCTAAGTCTTTACGGTGCTGATATAACTCTTCCTCTTCAAGTGGTCCTTGCAAACCCTTATGAAATATTTTTCTCATCCACCAGAAACTCCATCTCGAAAATATATTAGCGGTTGAGTAGGGATTCTTTGGGCGTTCAATTTTTCTTCTAGTCCGATTGATGTTAAATTTCTTTATTTACAGTTACGTTTGATTATGATAAACCAAAAATGTAGTAATAAATTCGAAGTTCAAGAAATGAAGATAACCGACACGAGCACCACTCAATATGGTAAATGCAACAAAAATTTTTTAAATCGTGAATAACAGTAAATAGCAATGCAAAAAATTTACAATATTTTTTCAATGTTACAACAAAACTTTATAGACAATGTACGGTAATTATGCGTACTCGTTCTCGTATTCGTACAACAGAAATTATTTTCAAATAATTCCTTATCCTTATGCAAATCATGCAAAATTGTTATATTATTCTGTTTAATGAATTATTATTATTAAGACATATTGAATTAATTGCTGCAAGTTAATTGCTACACTCATTAAATTTGATGAATGTTACCAATATATGAATAAGCTACAATTCAGTTTGAGCAATGAAGCGTAAACGAAACATTGGACCACTAATTTTAAACAGCAAAAAACACAAGCGCAAAAAAAAGATTTAATGAAATAAGTGTTATTTAACACTTACTTTGTGCTCAATGGTCGTTTGTAGATTCTTATCCAAATGCACCTTTATAATAATTTGGGTGCCATCCAATTTGGCACGAATACGTTTGCCTACGATCTCTGCTGGAAACACTAAATCTTCTAAAATAAAATACACAGCAGTTAAACTACGCGAACGGATTATTGCACCGTCTTGTTTTTACGAAAACTTTGTAGTTACTCGTTCACTATCTAAGTCTTTACGGTGCTGATATAAGTCTTCCTCTTCAAGTGGTCCTTGCAAACCCTTATGAAATATTTTTCTCATCCACCAGAAACTCCATCTCGAAAATATATGAGCGGTTGAGTAGGGATTCTTTGGGCGTTCAATTTTTCTTCTAGTCCGATTCATGTTAAATTGTAGTAATAAATTCGAAGTTCAAGAAATGAAGATAACCGACACGAGCACCACTCAATATGATAAATGCAACAAAAATTTTTTAAATCGTGAATAACAGTAAATAGCAATGCAAAAAATTTACAATATTTTTTCAATGTTACAACAAAACTTTATAGACAATGTACGGTAAAATTACGCGTACTCGTATTCGTACAACAGAAATTATTTTCAAATAATTCCTTATGCAAATCATGCACGAAATCCACGTCGTAGTAAAAGAGAAACAATAATTGAGCTTTACTATCGAAAACAAACATCACAGAAACATTCACAGAAATAAAAAAAACACCCTACAGAGTTAAGGAACTGTTGCGCTAACGCTACCAATTGCCAGATATCGTCGATCCGACGATATCTATAAACAAAAAAATAATCAAATCACCCTGACAAAAATGGTCATTTAAAAATTGTGTTGGTTAAGGTGGTGATAATAACAAATGGTTGCTCTTGTGGATCTTGGTGCGTAATGGTATCAACAAGATTCTTTATAGTTCACTTAACTTCGACCGCAAAGTAGCCTCGTCTCTCCAGGATATTAAAATGCAAACCCGTACAAAACCGATACTTTTTGATATGAGTATCGGTATTTGACAATATCAAGATCAGCACTAAATAATACTGGAGTGTTGTACTCAAAAAAGCACTTCTCGGTGAATGGTTGAAAATAGATTTATAGGTTTATATATAGGTTCTACATGTTTATTTGCATACAAGGGGTAGTTCATTTGTTGACGACTCCAAGAAAATAATTCGAGATCCATTGTTATGTCTCCTATACAAGATCCTAAACAGCATTACCTAAATTATATATATAATAATTGTATATGTATTCGTACAGCTCATTCCACTATAAGTACAATTAACTAAAAATAATTAATAGCATTTTTGTGAAATTTAACATTTTACAGTTAATCAATGTATTTATATATTTTATATACGTAATATTGAAAATAGACAATTCTACGACGACATTATTTTTTGCTTTTGCTTTTATTAATAGTTGTTTTTTCTTTCGTTTTGTTAGTTGTTTTTTTTCCTTTTGATATAGCTGGTTGCTTTTTGACTGACGTAGCTTTCACATACTCGTCGTGTAAGTGCTTATTTACTTTTGTAGTTGTATATGTGTCTGCGTGTGTGTTGCTGCAGTAATAGTGTTTCTTGTCGTCAATAAGCTTATAAGTATGAAAAGTTCAATATAATTTAATCAATTCAGGGGAAAAAGAAAAGCAATAAAAATCAAGCTTGGTTTTTTTTTGAATTCTGCAAATATATAAAACATATTTAAAATGATAGAAATATACGTTTGCTTGTTACATATTAACTTCGAACCACGGAAAAGCATAAGAGCAGTAATTATTGTACAAAACAACAAAGCATGCTGCTGGCTGGTATGCTTAGCTCGCCGCTACTAGTGACGCGACGGACAATAGAAGCAACAAAAACAAAACATAAATATGCTAAAGAAATAACAAATTTTTACCGGTACACCAGCTGTTTTCAATGACGAATTGAAAGCAGCTGATGTTGTTGTTAGTATTGTTTTGTTTGCTGCTGTTGCCTGTGCTGTTACTAATGTAGTTGTTGTGGTTGTTTTTGCGTTTTATGTGTAGTAGATGTCACAAAAATGTTAATGACATTTTGAGTGCACTTTAATATTTTTAAAGGTAATTAAAAAAATAAAACATAAGATGAAAATATTATGAAATAGTGTAAAAAAACAGAAATTAAAAAACAAATGTATTAAAAAAATGTAGAAAATCAGTATTTATTTTTGCTAAAATTACAATTTCTTTTCTCTTTATAGTTACTAAATCTTAGAATAGTAAGAGGAGAAGGAGATATATATAAGTACATTAAAATAATAACAAAAACAGACGATAAAGATTCTGACTTTTGCTTAAACAACAAAAGCAGTAAGTAATGTTAATAATTTATTAAAAAAATTACAATTATTGTAGATATTGCACTGATGAAATAATTAAATTTGCACAAAATTATATTTAAAAAGAATTTGTATTCAGTTATTTGTTATTTGTTACAACGTTTTATTATATAAAATATATAAAAAGGCAAGATACATTCATTGATACATATACAGAGATACATTCATACATTTCATTGAATGTATCTTGCCTTGTTATATATTTTATATAATGAAACGTTGTAACCAAATAACTGAATATAAATTCTTCTTTAAATATAATTTTATGCAAGTTAGTTACCAGAAGCATATAAATTCAACTAGTATTAAATTAGTCATCAAAAGTAACGAGCGAGGAGTTTAATTCAAGTCTAACTAGTATGAAACTGATGTGATAAGAAGTGATAATTGATAGAAATATTAAAAGCATTCACGAGAAAAGCTAGATTGTCTATAAGGATGAGATACTTTCAGTTAGTAAGTAACAAGTTGTTTATTTTATATATAAGAAACTCTAACGAGTAAAGTTATTACTCTATCAAATTGAAACACTCGTTGATTGGTTGGTTGCAGTGGCAGATCAGCAGTTTTTTTTTTCTGAAAATTTAAAGTTAAATAGATCTTTTACCGATCAACAGTCTGAGAAATTGCCAAAATAATACTTCTTTAAAAACCTATTTCTTCTGGAGAGTAATGAAACTCTGTTTCGAGAGTATATATAAAACATACAAAAATTCTAACGAGTTAAGTACTTCTTAGTTTATACAAACCAACTAGATGAATGCATATCACAACTTTCATAAAAAAAAACAAAATGCTATAGCATAAAATTGATATATAACAAAATATTACGTCTAATTTAGCTGCTTTTAAGAACGGCCGAATCTACGTCCCGATTTCTGCGCACTACCACAACAGTTTACTTAGCTAAATACGTTTTGTATTACAAGTAAGGTTTCGATCAAGAAAGAAGAGAGAGATCGTTGTTCTTATAGATTCATATATTTACCCAAAGATGTAATTTAGACAACTCCAGAAAATATCTTAGAATTGCACGATCTACTAATAGTTGAACATGAATTAAATATAAAATGAAATTTTCATTGATAAATTTTAAAACTTCTTAAATGGATGCATACCATTTTATTTAGGAGTACGAATTAATTTGAGATTAATGGAATTTAAATTGATTCAATCAGAATCAAGGTAAAGAATCTGACCACTAAATTGTGGCGGTCGATTGGATTTAAGTTTTTAAGTTAGTGCATTTATGCGTCATACAAGTTACTATATATACTCTTAATCTTAATAGAGCTAGGACAGATTATGTTGCAGGAAGACATCGATCTTTCTGGGAGATATTAGACGGAGATTTATTAAGAGTTATATCAATATATGTTGCTATTGATTCAATCAGAATCAAGGTAAAGAATCTGACCACTAAATTGTGGCGGTCGATTGGATTTAAGTTTTTAAGTTAGTGCATTTATGCGTCATACAAGTTACTATATATACTTTTAATCTTAATAGAGCTAGGACAGATTATGTTGCAGGAAGACATCGATCTTTCTGGGAGATATTAGACGGAGATTTATTAAGAGTTATATCAATATATGTTGCTATATTCATGATATAAATAAAGGAGTCGGTGAATGCATTTTGGAGGGAGCACTCTACTACACATGATATCTTTAGGTTGCATCACGTAAGCGGATATTTCATGAACAACAGTTGGATACTTTTAAGATAAGCATTCTAGATTCTGTATAAAGATGATCAATATGAAATTGCAATCCGCAAAGTCCTGTTATAACAGGATTATAATTCAAAAAAAAAAGTACACAATATAGTCCTATTGTTTTTATATATTAAAAATAATTATCATTCAAACATAGATAAGTTGGTAAACCTTAATTGTCCGAATAAAGAGCTTTCACTGTATATTATATTTTAAAATTAATGCTTAAATTATTAATTACTTATGCTAAACTTTTATAAATGGCCAACTAAGTAAGTGAGTAAACTTTTATGACAAAGAAACAGAATCGGTCAGACCAATGTTTTATTATTCTTTCCTTGTTAATTATTAAGAAGGAAAACATAATAAATAATTTTCAAAAGTAAAGAGTATTGATAACCCTTTTCATTGCACTGTAATAGACAGCTGTTAAGGCATAACCATATGATCACAAAATAAACACTACAAGGGTTAAAATAAATAGAAATGTAAAATAGTGTAAATAGGAGTGTAAAAAGTAGATCACAAGAAATTGACATTATTGCTATTTTATTTTTATATAAATATTTGGAATATTAGATATTATAAGAATATATAATTGTATAAGAAAAATAATTTTAAATGCATTAGTGGAACTTAATTTTTCAATAAAAAAAATATAAAATAAAATCAATTAAATATTTCCTACTTCACTATATTTCATTTAAGAAGTTTTAAAACTCCATTGCACAAATTAAAAAATTTTTCATTTTTATTAAGGAGTGAAAAAATGCAATATAAAATAAAATAAAGTAACATTAAAAATAATGACAGTCTATCATGTGTTTTCATTGTTGCTCGCATCCCACATCACCATTTATGGGAGCACAAAACAGAAAAAAAAGCAACTGACAAGAAGACCAATGACAAAAAAGAACATTATTGTATGTACCAAAAGCAAAACACGAGAAAAAGAGACGTCACTTTCTTCCAGTGCTCGTTAGAATGGAATAGTCATTCGAATACAGAAACACCAAAAACATATGAAACGAATTGATAAAGGAAGCGCGCAAGCAGAACAGGCATAAGCAGCAACCGCATGGAAATATGAGCGACACACAACACACCTTTCTGTACCTTGTTTTTGTGTACAATTTGTTTTGTGCACAATCAACGTAAAATCTGCATAACAAAGAAAGACAGTAAAATATTTCCACATTCTTGAGTTTTGTCTTCAACTCCGTACTCTTTTTAATTTACTCTTTTGCGTACAAGCAGTGCGAGAATAGACAAGAAATTTGTGTGTTCTGCTATATATAATAAAATCACAAAATTTTAATTTTATTTTGGAATATAAAAACAATAATTATTGTTAAATAAACTCAAAAATTTATTTATGTTTTAACTATTTAAATATTTATCACACACAATTTTCAATTTTCGCTGAAAATTTTTCCGCACACTACAGATTGCGACCATATTGTTCAAACGCTGTAAACGTAATAAAACTGAAACACTGTGAAGTCGTGTATATAAATCAGTTTGTGTGATGCAATACAATCCACAATGTCGTATGCTCTTCTCACCAATTGTTTAGTATAGTAACTGTATGATTTGTATGTGTTCCTTCTCTTTCGAATAACAAATAAAATGTTATGCAGAAGTTTTACAGTTTATAAAACTGCACAATGAATGTGGATTGTGGAAATGCACTTTAATTGATATATTTTTCGGCTTATTAGTTTTTTTAAATATTTAAATTTTATATAACATGTATAAATATAAATTATTTAAATTATTTAAATTATTTAAATTATTTAAATAATTTTTTTACAATTTTATGAATTAAATCATTTTTAATTGCAGTTTATTAATATACGTAAATAGTAAAACCCGCAAAGCAGGAAAATGAATTTTTACTTAATAAAATTCAATTAACTCAAAAATATATTATATATTAATTATATATCAGCAAAACTAATGTAATAATTTAATAAAATTAAAAATTATAGCAATTTACATAGAAAATAACTTTCATATATAGAAAATAATTATTTTAAAGACATTTTTGACACTGATTTAAATGAATTTCTAGAGTATTCCGATGAATTTCGTCGAAATAAAAATTAAATGAACTCATAAAAGAATTTTTTAGCCGGTAAATTTGTGTAATTATTTACTATTATTAATTTATTAAGAAAAAAAAATCTTTTTTTCTGCAAACTTAATCCTTAAATTAATTCGCAAATAATTTTATTATAAAAAAAGAATTCAATGAACCACTAAAAAGGTTTGATTCATGCATCAAATATATATGTATGTACTTTAGATAAAGTTTTTAAAGTCATTCTAAAATCAATTTTTTTTTTTTTTGCTAATGAAGCTATGTAAATATATAATAATATTTTATAGTATATCTAGATATCATATAGGCTAAGCGAATGTGCTTCTGATGTCGCAATTTTTGGCTGCACGTTCAAAAATTTTGCTTTACATGCAGTTCATTTACATGTACATGCGTACATTTTTAAATGCATTGGATTTCAATAATTTACTGCAGGCTTTTAGTTAACAAAGCATATAAGTTTTGATTTATTTTGTTTGAGGTAGCTCTGAAATTAACAAATAATAATTTAAGATTCAAAATAGTAATTCTTTGAGGAAATTGGCTACTTCTGCTAACAGAAAGGGAAGATAAAAAGAAAATTTGCAAACATCGCTTGCACAACAAATTAAACAAACTAACAAACACACCATATGTGTGTAGTGTGTAGTGCACGGCCTCAAAAACAAATAACTTGACTTCCAAGACGGTGTGGCCGCCTAAAATATTTATGTTCTATTCTGTGCAAACCAAACAACAGCAAAAACGAAAATCGAAAAACTATATAAAAAAGTTGTTAAATAGAGAAAGAAGGAATAACAGAAACTGAACCGTTTGCTTGCAGTGAGAGAGCAGAGCAAGTGATTTTTGATCAAATTCACATACGAATAAGAGTAAAATGACAAGTGCAAAAAACTGCCGCGCAAAATTTATTTGCATAAAATATTTTTTGTTATATATTTGTTAAGGGGCAAATATATATTATAAGCTTATATATATTTAGTTTATTATAATTGTTTAAAAAAAAATTTGTAATATAAATTACAAATTTTTTATAAATTAATTTATTAGCGAATATATTGTTTTTCGCCCTTTCTCTTTCTCTGTTCCTTCTCTCGTAGTCAGACAACTCTCGCATACACACATCCATTTTCGTTTGGCGCTTCTTGAAATGAAGCAAAGTAAATTTCCAAAGCGAGAATTGAGATTAATATGTCCTCAAGTTTTCCTTTGATTGCAATGCATTCTTCTGTGAAGATTCGGCTAACTTGTTTGCTTTCCTCTAAAAAGTATAATAAAATATTTGAATACGTTTTAAATCTGTAAAATTAAATTTAAGCTAAAATTATTTATTTAGTACCACGAGTTCTACGGCTGGCAAATAATTTCTTCATCACAAACGATACAGAAATAGTTTTAATAAGACACTACTGAAGAGAATACTATTTTCGTACTAAACAAATTTATGTATTCAATCTAACATCAAGTAAAAAATTTACACTTAAATTTAATTGAAATTAAGATCGTATGACAGTTATTTGATAAAATGTTTTTATAATTGGTGAATATACCCCCGCCTACGAAAAAATAAAAATAAACTAATTTAATTAAATTAATTTACCTTCAGCTCTAGCGCGTTTTTCAAATTCGTCAAATAAACGATTTACTTCATCCATTTCACGGCGTAAACGTCTTAATTGTGGATCATTTGGATCACCCTCACTTAAAAGTTTATCTGCGTCATCATTGAGTGCACGCCGTATCGCTGTACGCTGTTCTGGACCCACTGCAAGAAATTGGTCACAGAACGATCGAATAACCGTTTAAGTCGTTCAGCTGCATCAATTGCCTCTTGGTCAGGAGGAGGCATTAATAAGCAAGCACTAGGAATTGAACCCTCTTGTCCTATTGAATTACAAATTCTCCATTTAACTCGACTAGAGTTATCGAGCAAGATACAAGTTTCTCCCTTTTCAATTTGTAGTTGACCTTGCTGCTTATAAGCACATATTGCTTGTACAGAGCATTGATTATTTACCGGTTGTCGTCTTTTATATAGTGGAACAATTGTTTGAGCCCGATGGGTCAAATTAGCAACAGTTTCACTAAAAGCATTCAATTCTTCACGTAAATCCTGCATACCACGTAATAAAGCTTCACCTTGATCAAGACCAAAATCCGATTGAGAATATTTGCTATTTAAAATGTCATCACGCTTCACGAGCCATTGCTCGGCATCTTTTATTTCAGCAAAAAATTGATGATATTCGGTAGCATGCTTTAAGTGGACTTCAAGACACAGTGTCAACTGAAGCAGCCAAGCCCATTGTTGTTGTAGTACGGCAACCCTCTCAGAGTCCCGGTACAGTTGCTGACAGAAGTCAAAATCAAACCAAGCGAAACAGACTTCGTAAAGTTACTGTGCAGAAACTTAGGTAATGTACGAACTCAACCTGTACTGCGACACGGTCAACAACCAGTCTTAGTACCCAGCGAGCTGTCAGAGAGCAAGTATGTATTCCTACGCATCGATCGCGTTCCGACACCGTTAGAACAACTTTACGAGGGCCCTTATTAGATTATTTATTATTATGAAATTTAAATCAATAAAACAAATCCATAAAGAAAGTGTGTGAATTTTATGTTAAACTGAGTGTCAAATTTGATCAAGTGAATATTTTTTTATACAATATTAAATTTAACCGACACGAGCACCACTCAATATGGTAAATGCAACAAAAATTTTTTAAATCGTGAATAACAGTAAATAGCAATGCAAAAAATTTACAATATTTTTTCAATGTTACAACAAAACTTTATAGACAATGTACGGTAATTATGCGTACTCGTTCTCGTATTCGTACAACAGAAATTATTTTCAAATAATTCCTTATCCTTATGCAAATCATGCAAAATTGTTATATTATTCTGTTTAATGAATTATTATTATTAAGACATATTGAATTAATTGCTGCAAGTTAATTGCTACACTCATTAAATTTGATGAATGTTACCAATATATGAATAAGCTACAATTCAGTTTGAGCAATGAAGCGTAAACGAAACATTGGACCACTAATTTTAAACAGCAAAAAACACAAGTGCAAAAAAAGATTTAATGAAATAAGTGTTATTTAACACTTACTTTGTGCTCAATGGTCGTTTGTAGATTCTTATCCAAATGCACCTTTATAATTTGGGTGCCATCAAATTTGGCACGAATACGTTTGCCTACGATCTCTGCTGGAAACACTAAATCTTCTAAAATAAAATACACAGCAGTTAAACTACGCGAACGGATTATTGCACCGTCTTGTTTTTACGAAAACTTTGTAGTTACTCGTTCACTATCTAAGTCTTTACGGTGCTGATATAACTCTTCCTCTTCAAGTGGTCCTTGCAAACCCTTATGAAATATATTTCTCATCCACCAGAAACTCCATCTCGAAAATATATTAGCGGTTGAGTAGGGATTCTTTGGGCGTTCAATTTTTCTTCTAGTCCGATTGATGTTAAATTTCTTTATTTACAGTTACGTTTGATTATGATAAACCAAAAATGTAGTAATAAATTCGAAGTTCAAGAAATGAAGATAACCGACACGAGCACCACTCAATATGGTAAATGCAACAAAAATTTTTTAAATCGTGAATAACAGTAAATAGCAATGCAAAAAATTTACAATACTTTTTCAATGTTACAACAAAACTTTATAGACAATGTACGGTAATTACGCGTACTCGTTCTCGTATTCGTACAACAGAAATTATTTTCAAATAATTCCTTATCCTTATGCAAATGATGCAAAATTGTTATATTATTCTGTTTAATGAATTATTATTATTTAGACATATTGAATTAAGAGAATGTTTTTATTTAATTTGTATGTTTCGTATTTTTTTTCATAGTAATGAGAAATTTTTATTGTGATCAGAATAAAAAAAACACTAAACAAAAACTAATGTTATACAAAATAGATAATAAAAAAAATAATTACTAAAGCTTTTACGCACGTGTGCAAATGTAAACAAAAGAAACTTTTAATAGATGTTAATGATTGGGTTTAATAAAACTAAAAACTTTTTTTAAATGTAATATACTCTTTAAACATTCTGCACATATTTAAGTATTTTGAGAAATGTGACAACATTGCATTTATGATGAAATCCATCAAATTATGTTTGTGTATGTTTATGAGAGAACAAATAGTAGAATGAATAAAAATTAAACAAGAAAATATATTTTCTACAGTATAAGGTAAATGCATACGTAGAAACACACATATATATGATACATATGCATACAGAGAAAAATCACGGAAAAGTAAATAAAGTTTCGGAAAGTAAATTTATAGAAGACAAAAAAAAAAAAAAAAAAAATCTTAATTTATGTTTAAATGCCCTGCAATATTTGAATGTATTTGTTACACAAGCAAAATACACTTACAACACTTAGCACATCGCAAATTGAGAGGGAAACACATACCAAAAAACCATATGCTCAAAATCGCATATAAAGTTTCGTACAAAAACATCAAGAAACCGAAACTGGAGAAGAAAGTATGTATGAAAGTTTGTAGATTCTTATCCAAATGCACCTTTATAATTTGGGTGCCATCCAATTTGGCACAAATACGTTTGCCTACGATCTCTGCTGGAAACACTAAATCTTCTAAAATAAAATACACAGCAGTTAAACTACGCGAACGGATTATTGCACCGTCTTGTTTTTACGAAAACTTTGTAGTTACTCGTTCACTATCTAAGTCTTTACGGTGCTGATATAAGTCTTCCTCTTCAAGTGGTCCTTGCAAACCTTTATGAAATATTTTTCTCATCCACTAGAAACTCCATCTCGAAAATATATTAGCGGTTGAGTAGGGATTCTTTGGGCGTTCAATTTTTCTTCTAGTCCGATTCATGTTAAATTTCTTTATTTACAGTTACGTTTGGTTATGATAAACCAAAAATGTAGTAATAAATTCGAAGTTCAAGAAATGAAGATAACCGACACGAGCACCACTCAATATGGTAAATGCAACAAAAATTTTTTAAATCGTGAATAATAGTAAATAGCAATGCAAAAAATTTACAATATTTTTTCAATGTTATAACAAAACTTTATAGACAATGTACGGTAAAATTACGCGTACTCGTTCTCGTATTCGTACAACAGAAATTATTTTCAAATAATTCCTTATGCAAATCATGCAAAATTGTTATATTATTCTGTTTAATGAATTATTATTATATAGA
>NW_024031706.1:0-14928 GCF_002237135.1 Teleopsis dalmanni | reverse complement strand
CAAAAACAATTAAATAGTCTCAGAAATAGTGTAAAATCGTATCTATAAACAAAAGAATTATTCAAAAATTAAAAATTAAATTATTTGAACCAGTAGAGTTGTAACAATCGAAATTGAATTTTTAAAACTCTTGTTGATAAATTGTGAGTACGCATCAATTAAAATTTTGCACGAAAAGATTGTTTTAAGAAAGACAAACTGATTAAACTAGTAAATGTGTTAATATATAAAATTTAAAACTCTTATTGATAAATTGCGAGTACGTATAAATTGTAATTTTATATGTAAAAATTATTTTCAAGTAAGAAAAACGGATTACATTAGTAAATGTGTTATTACATGAATTTAAAGAAAATTTAAAACTCTTATTGATAAATTGCGAGTACGTATAAACTGTAATTTTGTATGTAAAAATTATTTTCAAGTAAGATAAATGGATTACATTAGTAAATGTGTTATTACATGAATTTAAAAAAATTTAAAGCTCTTGTTGATAAATTGTGAGTACGCATGAATTAAAATTTTACACGAAAAGATTGTTTTAAGAAAGATAAACTGATTAAACTAGTAAATGTGTTACTATATAAAATTTAACACTCTTATTGATAAATTGTAAAGACTTAAAGTAGAGTAAAGAGTACTTAATTTAAAAAAAAAATAAAATAAAACTAAATTTGTATTTAGCTATTTATTTGATAATAAAATGAATATTAATAAATTTAATGAATAAAATAAAAAAAACTAAACGAGCGAATAAATTGAAAAAAAGGTGTTTTATTAAAATAAAAGCAAAACAGGTATAATAGCGAGGGCTCATAGGTATAACTACCGCTTTGATAGAGTTCAATACAAACTAGCTTCTCCTGATCGGTGTAAAATCAAGGTGGGAATCCAGCACAACGACACAAGTGAAAGACACAGGTAAGAAAGATTCAGGGCTTCAACAGTAACTGAATCTCGGTTGTACGGGGTATAACTCAAGTAGCTTTAATAGTCACGTGAGTCTATACCATAGTGTCGGAAACGATAGGTAGCTTTAATAGTCACCTAACGTCTCCGGCCCCTGGGCGCTTTAACAGTGAACAGGGAAGGGCGTGTGATCAGCGACCTGTAATACCACTCACGTAGCTTTAACAGTCACGCGTGCTGGTATTATATCGTGTCTATTTCAGTCAAGTGATTCCTTTGTGTCTGTGATTCCGATTGGTATTCGAACTAAGGTATCTGTAATTAAGAGCAATCAGAAGTGACGGGGTCTCACTAAATAAATTTCTTGTGTGGACCTTGGGGACGGCTGAGCCCAACCCCAGCTTGATACGAACCAAAAAGGGTTCATTACAAGTGGCGCCCGAGCAGGGACCCTGAGACCAGCACTTCACGATTCGAATAGCAACTGTTTTAACATCAACAACGAGGTGAAATACACATAACTAACATGGGAAGAACGTGGATCCGATATTTACGAAAAGACGATTTGGTTGGGTATCTAGAAGAGTTTGGCCTGGATACAACTGGTACAGTCGAAGACTTGCGAAAGCGATTAACCAACTTCGTAGCACAGGGAGAACATGCACCTATAGTAGTTATTCGGTTGAATGAATTAGAAAGCAAACATTGCAAGAGCTCTAGTGAAGAATTAAATATGGATAAAAATGCTGAAGAAACCAAGACAACAGTTTTAGCATCACCAAGTCAAGATCCTGCATATACTTTACACGTGCCTCATAGTCAACAGCCTGCGACAGTACATCAATCGTTCGATAGGAGCAGCGACATAGAATATACCCAGAACAGAGATTACGTCGAAGGTTCAGGGCGACATATCATAGTCAATGAAGCATCGACAAGGCAATTACATTCACATCCACAATATGACTTACACTCGTATCTTCCACAGAGGAACACACAGGCAAGCGTCATTGATCAGGTCAGAAAATGGGCGATCCGATACGATGACAACGGCGACCCCTTGGCGTTCATAGAGCGAGTGGAGGAATTAGCGGACGTTTATGCAATACCAATGAACATGTTGTCTCGTACAATGCCGGAGTTACTCAAAGGAAACGCACTGGTATGGTTTAGACATAATAAAAGAGATTGGATTCACTGGGAAGCGTTTAAAATGGATTTCTTGAAGTTTTTCCTGCCACATCTGTATTTTGAGCGGTTGGAGGACGAACTAAGGAATAGACTGCAGAAACCGGGAGAGCCGTTTAAGAAGTATGTGCTGGAACTACAGAAATTAATGAGACATTTAAAACTAAATGAAGACGAGAAACTTGAACGATTTTACAGGAACAGTTTGGTTGAATACAAAATGTATGTCAAACGCAGGGAGTTTAACACCTTGGACGAGCTCATTGCGTTAACTAGCGATTTTGAATCCTTGAGAAATGAACAGAAAAATCTTAAACCAAAAGAAACACCGATGCTGA
The DNA here is from genome assembly GCF_002237135.1 of Teleopsis dalmanni. Classification (NCBI taxonomy): domain Eukaryota; kingdom Metazoa; phylum Arthropoda; class Insecta; order Diptera; family Diopsidae; genus Teleopsis; species Teleopsis dalmanni. The sequence continues at coordinate 12,493 of NW_024031706.1, read as the reverse complement.
TTGAACGACGAGTCAAACCTATGACAATTGCTGCCATCGAGCCTATAAATCTAACAACGGCATGCTTTCGATGTGGTCAATCTGGACATCAAGCGCGCATGTGTCGAAATCCACGAGTTTTATTCTGTTGGCAGTGTGGGAGACGTGGAGTGCGAACTATTGACTGCTGTCGTAAACAATCGGGAAACGCGCAAAGGTCGCGTCTTCCAGAAAGGCGAGACGTGGCCGTAAATCCAGCACCAGCACAACACCCTTTATAATTGAACATAATCGACTCTTTGCACAAATAAGTATCCATGGTCGAGCACTCACAGCCATGATTGACACAGGTGCTAGTAAAAGCTTTGTTCGTCCGAACGTAGTACCATGTATTACAGGTAACATCACGGACGTGAACGTAGTAGTCCGGCTCGCTGATGGCTCACCACGGCATGTGAATAACATCATTGATACGTGCTTGCAAATGGGAAGAGATGAATATCAGGTGAGTTTGTTAGTATTGGATGGAATGGTTCATGATATTGTTTTGGGGATGGACTTTTTGAATACAGCATCAAGTACGTTTTGTATAGGGGAAAATGTTGTCAAATTTGGTCAAGTCTCAAAGACCAATTTGAGTCCAGTCTCATTAAATTCCACTTTTGACGAGGAGCAATGGATACAGAAGTTCCTAGAAACCGAGTTAGCTGAATTCAAAACATTGGAAGGACTTTCTGACATTGCATCGCATTCAATCACAATGAAGGACGATCGCCCCATCAAACAGAGGTACTATCCGAGAAACCCGGCGATGCAAAAAGTGTTGGATAATGAAATAGACGAACTACTCAAACAAGGTTGTATTGAACGGTCACATAGCCCATACAGTTCCCCAGTCGTTTTAGTAAAAAAAAAGGACGGAAGTTGGCGGCTGTGCATTGATTACCGACAGGTCAATGCTCGTTCAATCCCGGATGCCTATCCCATCCCACGTATTCAACACATATTGGACCAACTCCGCGATGCCAAATATATTAGCAGTCTGGACTTAAAAAACGGGTACTGGCAAATTCCTATGGCACAAGACAGTAAACAGTACACTGCGTTCACAGTTCCTGGACGGGGGTTGTTTCAATGGCGGATGATGCCTAATGGATTACATTCGGCCCCGGCAACATTTCAGAGAGCCCTTGATAGTATTATTGGCCCCGACATGGAACCTCATGCGTTTGCTTACTTAGATGACATAATAGTGATTGGACGCACATTGGAAGAGCACACGGCAAACTTAAAAAAAGTTCTTCAACGATTGAAGGCAGCGAAGTTGAAACTAAATGTAAAAAAATGTCAATTTTTCACCAAGGAAATCAAGTACTTAGGACACTTAGTAACACCTCAGGGCATTCACACCGATCCGGAAAAGATAGCTGCAATCAAAGGCCTTACACCTCCGTGTAACCTCAAGGAATTACGAAGATGCATTGGTATCGCTTCGTGGTATCGCCGGTTTGTACCGCAGTTCTCCAATATTATTCAACCACTAACGTTGTTACTGAAAAAGGGTAAGCGTTGGCAGTGGACAGAAGTACAACAAGCGGCATTTGATAAACTGAAAGAGAAACTAACGAGTGCTCCCGTCTTAGCATGTCCGAATTTCAATGAACAGTTCGTATTACAAACCGATGCCAGCGACTTTGGGCTAGGAGCGATATTAACGCAGACAATATCAGGAGAGGAAAAGGTTATTGCATACGCAAGTCGTACTCTAAATCCTGCAGAGAAGAACTACACAACCACTGAGAAAGAATGTCTGGCAATAGTCTGGGGCGTACGTAAGATGAAGCAATATTTAGAGGGATACCACTTTGTAGTTATCACTGATCATCTGGCATTAAAATGGCTAAATAGCATTGATAATCCTTCGGGTAGAATTGCGAGGTGGGCTTTAGAACTGCAACAATACCACTTTGAAATACAATATCGAAAGGGAAAATATAACGTAATTGCTGATGCGCTGTCCCGACAACCACAACCCATATTAGCTCACCTAGATGCGAATGATGAAAGTGATCGTGACTGTGGATGGCTACTAAGTTTGAAGAAAAAGGTGCAAGAAAATCCTGCGAAATACCCTGATTACATCATTGAAGGTAAGCAGTTATATCGTCGGATCCCAAACAGTTTTAGTAACGAAGGCCAACCGTGCTGGAAACTGTGCGTACCACGTGATTTGCGTCTTCGAGTTTTGAATGAATGTCATGATAGTGTCACAGCGGGGCATTTAGGTAATCAGAAGACCATTGTTCGTGTTGCGGCTAACTATTATTGGCCGGGGATGTATCGCGATATAAGAGATTACGTAAAAAAATGCGATACCTGTCAAAAGTACAAAGTTTCACAACAAATGAGTGCTGGGAAGATGCTAACCACTATTCCAGAAGAACCATGGGCGACAGTGTGTGCAGATTTCATCGGTCCTATGCCACGGTCTGTTAAGGGCAATACGATGGCACTTGTGTTTTTCGACAAATTTTCAAAATGGGTAGAAATTGTTCCAATGAGGAATGCCACAGCGTTAGGAGTAAGACGTGCTTTTCGTGAACATATTATGTCTCGATTCGGAGTACCAAAAATTCTCGTCACCGACAATGGAACACAGTTCACAAGCAAAGTATTGAAGCAATTTCTGGAGGAACTGGGTGTTCATCATCAACAGACTGCACCTTATTCACCGCAAGGCAATCCCACTGAACGAGCCAATAGGACGATAAAAACAATGATCGCTCAGAATTCAAAGTTGGACCATCGACGCTGGGATGAGTATATACCAGAAATTACGCTGGCCATAAATTCTTCCGTTTCGGCCTCAACCGGTTATACTCCTGCGTTCGTTACCCAAGGGCGAGAGCTACGTATGCCGAATACATTATACGACTCTGTTACGACTGGCCCAGGTAGGCCAATGGAAACCCCAGAGGAAAAGGCGCGTAAACTATTAGATGTATATGCCATAGTGAAGGGAAACATGGGGAAAGCGGCTCAAGATCAGGCGCGTCACTACAATTTACGTCATCGGGATTGGCAGCCAAAGTGTGGTTCTCTAGTACTAAACAAAACACAACCATTGTCCAACGCACTAGAAGCCTTTAATGCAAAACTAGCACCAAAGTTTTCGGGGCCATATGAAGTCATAGATTTCCTGTCACCAGTCATTGTAAAATTGCGTAATCTAGACACCGATAGTTTGTTGACGGCCCATATTAGTCGCATTAAACCATACTATAATTAGTGGTTTTAAAGAAAACAAAGGTAATTCCATACTAATAAATTTTACTTTAATAGGTTCAAAAGACGTATTAGCATGGCAAGAACGGTTGGGCGCGAAAACATGATGTTGAAGAAATCAAATGCGAATATACACCGGTCATGGAAACAGAAGGCAGATCTAGATGAGACATTACGACGACGGCTATGTGTACGCTTTATAGAGTTATTCGGCGAAGACACCGATACAGAAGAAATGGCGCAAACCGTGAACGCAGCTGAAACAGAACTGAAATCTAGCCCCTTGCAGTGCACTTTATGTAGCTGGGATACTGAGGACGTTCTGGAATTAACAGCCTCGCCAGTAGGATCTGGCGACGAACAAGTTATACCGCAAGCGGTACGAAATTGGGAATGTCCGCCCACGCCTCCTCTGGCAAAAATACTACTCAGATCAACATCAGAGGCATGTGACTCACCGACTATAACTAGTACAGACGGCATAGTAGGAAGTAGAGTGGATGTAAGCCCAGCAGCACGCCTGCAGCGACATGGTTTCAATTTGGATAAGTGGTCGAAAGGCAAAAGACACCGGTTTAAAGCCACCTTAGATGGTGAAGTATGTTTGGTAAGAATAGCCAAAAGTGGGCTCATCCGTATAGATCCGTTTCCTGAAAGAAAGGAGGGAGTGTAACGACACAAAATTTTATTAATTAAAATTTGATCGTTACAACGTCGTGGGTATAGCTGTCTACTAAACACAACACGACCACCTAACACACAACAAGTAACACTCACTCGAAGGTTCCTGTAATAAAAATTGTTAAATACTTATAAAAACATTAAGTTAAACCAACTCACCCCAATCCTCTGCCACCCACAACGTGACTTTGAATTTGACAAATCTTAAAATTGTATGGAAATCCTTGGTTAGTGCGTGAACAATTTTTGAATAAAACCATAACATAAGACACATATCTTGAGCTATCGTTGGGTGTTCTATTTTGCTGGAACTTTATTGGAAAATAAAATAATTTTAAAATAATTTTCTAATTAATAGAATTAAATACACACGTTCACCGGCACAACACGTTGTAAAAAAAAATAGAACAAAATCAAAACAAAACAACACGAGCTGTCAAACGAAGAAAGCTTTTGTGGAAAAGGTGTAGAACTAGGGCGAAGCTTAAAGAAAAAACAAGTTCCAGCTTCCACATGAGAGGGAAAAGTAGAATTCGCCCTAAAGCTAGACTTTCGCTGGTGCATTGCAGAGGGATCAGTTCACGAGCTTCGATCAACGGTCGTTGAACTTTAACGTACCGACAGCTGGCACCGTTGATCGTTGACGGTATAAAAGTTGCGTACACTTGGAAGAAGGTCTCTTGTCTGGTTATGTGCGGTCGTGAAAAGGAAAACTCCTGGCGTTAGCAGCAGCGAAATTTATTTAACTAAGACGGCGGTGATATTATCAAAAACAATTAAATAGTCTCAGAAATAGTGTAAAATCGTATCTATAAACAAAAGAATTATTCAAAAATTAAAAATTAAATTATTTGAACCAGTAGAGTTGTAACAATCGAAATTGAATTTTTAAAACTCTTGTTGATAAATTGTGAGTACGCATCAATTAAAATTTTGCACGAAAAGATTGTTTTAAGAAAGACAAACTGATTAAACTAGTAAATGTGTTAATATATAAAATTTAAAACTCTTATTGATAAATTGCGAGTACGTATAAATTGTAATTTTATATGTAAAAATTATTTTCAAGTAAGAAAAACGGATTACATTAGTAAATGTGTTATTACATGAATTTAAAGAAAATTTAAAACTCTTATTGATAAATTGCGAGTACGTATAAACTGTAATTTTGTATGTAAAAATTATTTTCAAGTAAGATAAATGGATTACATTAGTAAATGTGTTATTACATGAATTTAAAAAAATTTAAAGCTCTTGTTGATAAATTGTGAGTACGCATGAATTAAAATTTTACACGAAAAGATTGTTTTAAGAAAGATAAACTGATTAAACTAGTAAATGTGTTACTATATAAAATTTAACACTCTTATTGATAAATTGTAAAGACTTAAAGTAGAGTAAAGAGTACTTAATTTAAAAAAAAAATAAAATAAAACTAAATTTGTATTTAGCTATTTATTTGATAATAAAATGAATATTAATAAATTTAATGAATAAAATAAAAAAAACTAAACGAGCGAATAAATTGAAAAAAAGGTGTTTATTTAAATAAAAGCAAAACAGGTATAATAGCGAGGGCTCATAGGTATAACTACCGCTTTGATAGAGTTCAATACAAACTAGCTTCTCCTGATCGGTGTAAAATCAAGGTGGGAATCCAGCACAACGACACAAGTGAAAGACACAGGTAAGAAAGATTCAGGGCTTCAACAGTAACTGAATCTCGGTTGTACGGGGTATAACTCAAGTAGCTTTAATAGTCACGTGAGTCTATACCATAGTGTCGGAAACGATAGGTAGCTTTAATAGTCACCTAACGTCTCCGGCCCCTGGGCGCTTTAACAGTGAACAGGGAAGGGCGTGTGATCAGCGACCTGTAATACCACTCACGTAGCTTTAACAGTCACGCGTGCTGGTATTATATCGTGTCTATTTCAGTCAAGTGATTCCTTTGTGTCTGTGATTCCGATTGGTATTCGAACTAAGGTATCTGTAATTAAGAGCAATCAGAAGTGACGGGGTCTCACTAAATAAATTTCTTGTGTGGACCTTGGGGACGGCTGAGCCCAACCCCAGCTTGATACGAACCAAAAAGGGTTCATTACACTATTTATATTTTGAGCCTAATATTGAAAAAATACAAACTCGTCGTTGAAAATTGCGCTTTAGTTTCTCGAAGTAGGTATAAAGGATTACATACGTTCAAACCATTTGTCAAAGTATTTTTTCCGATTTCCTTTAGACACCTCCATACGTGGTTTTTTAATGCAATAACGGCCGCCGATAAAAATCATGAGCGTTCTCCACGCCATTTATTCTTGATGTTTGGGAACAAGAAGTCATTGGATGCCAAATCAGGGCTATATGTAAATCAGGCGGATAATCCATACATTTTTTGAATCTTCAAATAGTTGGTTGTTAGATGAGATGTGTGAGCACTCGCATTGTCTTGATAGAGAATTATCCGACTGCGTTTATTTTGTTTTCCGCATTTCACTTAAGAGTTCCGGTAAACAAATGGTTGTATACCATTCACTATTTTACGTTCCTGTAACGAGAACAAACTTTTCTCTTGCCTAGGGTTTCACCTCAACCTCAATCCCACAGTATACCGCATGATGATCATGCATTATCAGTTTCTGCACAGCATCAATATTTTCTGGAACAACAACTGATTTTGGACAATCTTCACGAATGCGAATTTCGTCAGTGTACGAATTGCGGCCACTATTAAAATTATTGTACTAGCGTTTCACATTAGCAAAGGATGGAGCTTCATCGTCAAATGTAAAAGTAAGTTGATCATTGCACTGTTGTCTTAATGCAATGCACGCCGGAATAATCATCGTTCTAAAATTTCTACCCGTTAAATCCATTTTTTTAAGAATACTCAATTTACAAATCTCTGTAAATAACACAAATAACGCTCTTTTGACAAAAGTCTAAGGTAGATTATGTTTAATCATTAATCATAGACATTAATTAATACAAGAATAATTTTTAGAAAAAGTATTTAGTTTTGCATTTTTTTCTAAATTTTCTTCAAATCTTTTTAAAATAGGTACCGCTTTATGGAGTTCTTAAAATGTTGTGACACAAATATAAAATATAAATATATATTTCGCCATATTCTGTGAACTTGACAAATTTGTCAAGTATTAACAATTAGTTAAGATTTTTATCAAGATTTTTATAAAGGTTTTAGCTATTCTGGGCAAATCATGACAAATTTTAAAGCTCAAATACCTAGTGCTTTTCGCCACACTATTGTGAAAAGTGTTTTGTATGCAAAAATCAAAAGCAATGTAGCGACTAGTTATTATATTCGTGGCGAATATGGCAACCACGAATATTTAATAGGACACAAAAAACACAATTAAATCGCATGCAAATGATATGAAAGCAGAACACAAGCATACATCGCTCTATTTTGTATCCGGACCGGCGACGAATAAACACGCAAGTTAAGCTATGATAAGGCCTAGCACCTCACATATTCATATCATGCCTCATTACTTTTTTTTTTTTTAATTCGGTGTTTGCTATTTAGAATTTTATCATTCATATATATAGATAACTCAAAGCTATAAAATTTTATTATAATTACTTTTATAGAATTTATTAAATATTATTTATACAATAGTAATTTGTTATATTTTTACGGTACTATAACAAATAACTATAAATTCAATAATTATATTGTTTTGAATTTTTTTATGTATACAAAAATGGCGATGTAGTGGTTTTGACTGCATCGTCTACATTCCTTATTGTCTTTAGTGGAATACAGCGGTCAAAAAAAGTATTCGTCGTTAACTAAATTTTTATAAAATGCTGTAATAACAACAAAACGAAACAAAAAATTAAAAAAAAATAATTCAGTTTTCAACGTTTGTATTCTGTTTATTTGTTGTAATTCTGTTTATTTAAATTAAGATAACAAAAAAAGCAATTATATTACGAAACACCAAAAATAAAGCAAAAAAAGTTTTCGTCATTAATGCATTAAACTGCAATTTTGGTAGGCAAAAACGGGAAAACCCATTTTTTATTTTCTATGGAGAAATCAGCGTTTGGGTTCTTACTATAAAGTGTTTTTTGCAGTAATATCTTAATATTACCAAAATGGGTCGTAAAAGAAGAGAAGTTTCTGATGATGTCAAAGTACTTATAAATAAACATTATAGAAATGGATTAAGTAAAAAATAAATTGGTAAAATAGTAAATAGACCAAGAATTACCATTATATTAAAAGAAATGAAAGGAAACAAAATCGATCGAAAACAATAAAAGGTTCGGTCGGTTTAAAGCAATTTCCAAAGCGGATGAACGGTGGTTAGTACGCCAAATTCAAAAAAATTTCAAAGCAAATGTCATAATTTTTTATAATAACCACAATCTATTCGAAATTTGCTTAAAATTAATGGTTATAGAGGAAGAACTTCACGAAAGAAACCATGTGTAAACAAAATTAATAGAATCAAATGGCTACAATTTGCAAAGACATATGTAAAAGAGCCAGAATTGTTTTAGTACAATGTAATTTTTGTTGATGAGTGTAAATTCAACCTTATTGGATGCGATGACAAGGTAACATAATTGTGTATAGAAAGCTAAATACGGAGGTGGAAGAACGCAATACAGTTACTACTGTTAAACATGGTGATGGCGGTGTTATGACATGCGAATATATGGCGACATCTTGTGTGTGAAATATCGAAGTAATAAGTGGAATAATGGATCATAAGTTATATATCGATATATTAAAGAAAAACTTGAGGCAAAATGCAGAAAAACAACAAATAAACAGAATACAAAAGTTGAAAACTGCATTATTTTTTTTTTAATTTTTTTGTGTCATTTTGTTGTTATTATAGCATTTTATAAAAATTTAATTAATGACGAACTATATTTTGTATTAACAGCATTTTGTATGGTAACGCTGTTGTCGGTTATTTTATATATTTAATTTGTATAGAATACCGCCCGGGTCACATGCATCGTAGATATTGTTTCGTTTTATATAACATCGATCATTCCAGAAGATCATGATTATTGTTAAGAATGAATGAAAATAAATAGTAAGTAAATATGCTATAGTCACTGTTATATACTCTCACTGTTATATACAACTGACTCATTAAATATTTTATTTTAAAAAAGTTAAATGTTATAAGTAAGGTAAATAAAGTTTGATCCTGAAGTCTACAAAATATTTTAAGTTGAAGTTATGTATATAAATTTGTTGAACATTATTCTTTGTTAATCCGTCTTTTGTCAATAAAAATAGAATCGATAGCTTACCAACACATGAACACGCAACGTATAATTGACCCTGGAAAAACTATGCAATTGAAAATGAAATTTCTGCCAGAGACAGCTTCTCTAAGTTGTGGTGGTGTGCGACGCACACTTTAAGAAAATTTGTAAAATGTGAAGTAAAATATATAAATTTATTAAAATACCTTTACATCGAGTATTATATTATTTATTACATATACATATATGTATTTTTAAACAAAGTTTCATTTTGCGATCACATTTTGCACTCCAGAAATATGCCTTTTCGAAGATTACTTAGATGTGCTATTGTATTAGATGCAACTGCCCATTGCAATATTCTAAATTTTCAGTCAAACATCATAATTAAACAGACAGGTGTTATTCGTATCCTACATGAATATGAATATACTCTGAAATGCTATCATATTCACGATATTGTCTTCAACGTATACTGCTAGTCTGTGACATAAGTGTTGTGGGTGGAAAACTAGAAGTTTTTCTATAGGAATTTTCTTATTCTAAAACAACACAACTTTTATTTTGTTTACCAATTTTGATGGAACATAACTTTTGTTTTGTATCGTACACTAACCGTAAAGTATGTCAATTTTAACTTACCCAAAAATCGATTCGTCAGTTCGATGGAAAGAGATGCTAATTGTTGTTTTTTGTTAATATATGGTAATTATTTGTGTCATGAGATCAACAACTTTGAAAAATAATGAACACTAAAAAGTTTAAAAAAATGTCTAAAGCAATTTAAAGTATCAAACATTTTGTGAACTATGTAACGACCAGTTTTGCTCGTCCCCGGTTGCTGGGGTAAACTCACTGGTTGGTTCTGGGTCGTTGCAAAAAAATGTATAAAGAATAAGGACTGTAAGGAAGGAAATATTCACATATTTCCAACCTACATAGTTTCAATATAACAATAAGCAAGCAATAACACCAACACTATACTAGTAACTTCAAAAGGCATTTTAGTTACACATCACAATACACTATGTTTAACATGCAACGTATAATTTAATTTCACTCACTTTAAGAATTTTCAATATGATCTAAAATAAAATAGATTAATTTTATTTAATATATATTATATTAAAATAACTCACTAGTAATACCCCGCATCTGCATCGGTAACATACGGAATACATCTGAAATTACTATTATAATTAACAAAAAAATGTATTTAAATAAGTGAAGAATATACACACCTTATTTATTCACTATGTTATTTATATATTTATTTTATTTATTTTTATTTGTTTTATTATTTATTAATTTTTTTTTTTATTTATTTATTATTAAATAAATATAAATAATAAAACCACAAACACCGGCATTATATAAACACGTTTGTAAACAAAACAAGAAACGTCAAAGCATGAAAGCTTTGATTGAACTAAATACAAAGCATGGCGAATTTAAGAACGCACGAAAACACAAAGCACAGAAATTACACTCTGGCGAACAACAGCAACAAAAGACAACAAGTATCAAAAATACCAACGGCAAATGTACCGATGCGCTACAGGAAAAGCGCATACTCGGTCGTTTGAGTATAAATAAACGCGCATTGTACAAGCAGGGGCATTTGTTGGGAAACTCTCAAAGGTAGTAATACGTCTTTGTGAAACAAGTCAGTAGAACTATAGCATCAAGGTAGCATATACGTCTTGACAAGTAGATTGTATATGTAGTCTTATATGTAAATCAAGCCAAGGTCGTCATGATACATCTTGACTAGTAGGATTTTCTGTAGGTTTGAGTTAGGGTAGTAATACGTCCTAACATTAATGCTAACCAAGGCTGTAACCCAGCATAACACTTCTAATCTCTAGATAACGACGTCTTCTGACAAAACACCAAGATTAGCACAAGTAGTGTCGTCTGACAGCAACATTTCAGGCACGTGGAAACAACAATCGGAACAATCATTGAAGCACAATTATTCCAAATAATCGTAGTCATCAAATTAGCAAACCGGCATTATATTATAATTATATTAGATTGTAAAGCCTTATTTTATTTTAAATTCTCCTAAATAAATAATTGAATTACTACATCACATTGTCTTTGACTTCCAAAATAAAAATTCTATTGCAACGACCCCTGGACGACGGCTGAGTATACCTCAGTATCATAAGCGACAAAAAGTGTGTCGTTACAGGACACAGTGTCTAGTTATAAATTTTCAAAAGTGTATTCGATTTTCTTTCTTAAAGCTAACAATGATTAAGATATATAGATATGTTTAAGATAGCGTACTAAATTATATATGGGGTTTGGGTTTGCTATGTGGATTTGATCCACATATTTATCAATTCAAGTTTGTCTACAAACCAATAGACAAAGCAACAAAAACGGCTTTTAATGTTGCTTAATTTAAATGATAAATAATCTAAACTTAATGTTATCGTCAACCGAATGTTGCTTGTAAAGGACATCGTTGTTCATTTAAGTATCTAAAGGGAAATTCCATTATTTCCTTAAATACTTTTGTATAGACAAATTGTATTACTGATTATAAATACAAGGAACCGTATCTAATTACAATTATGAAAATATATGTCAAAAAAAGACAATAGAAGCAAAAATCCCAAGTGCCGGGACTTTCGTCCTTGTATTCCTTTTTGAACCTTTCTGCAAACAACAATGAAATGTAATTAAAAATAATACAATCAACTAAAATTAACGATAACTGACAACATATTATTTCAACCTTGATAGAAAAATTAGTTAAGTTAGTTGTAAGATAATATTGTATAAATAAAGAAACAACTTTCTAGACAAGGTGAATAATTTGAAAGTACTCAATCTGTGTGCATTTATTGTCGAGGGACATTAGACTTAACAGGTTTACTCGTAAAGATATAAACGTAACATATACACGCTTATAATAGGTTAGCACAGGTATAAACGTATACACGCTTATAATAGGTTCGGACAGATGTAAACGGATACACGATTATAATAGGTTTGGACAGATATAAATGTATACACGCTTATAATAGGTTTGGACCGATATAAACGTATGCACACTTATAATAGGTTAGTACAGGTATAAACGTATACACCAGAGATAAGGCGTCGAATGGTTCAGAGTGTTCACTGAACACATATGTTAGTTACACCCAACATTACTTATAATTAATAAAAGAGAAAACACATTCCTCTTAAAATATAAAATCTAATAATAATAAAAACTGCACCTCGCTGCTTACAAAGCATGCAAATGAAATAACATTCACATTGGGACTAT